>NC_086444.1:1235947973-1236190981 GCF_028390025.1 Pseudophryne corroboree | reverse complement strand
AAGCACTCTCTCATTACTGCCATGCTCCACGGGATACACCCAATCTCATCTGATCTTGAAAGAAAATCAGTGGTAGGCCTGGTCAGTACCTGGGTGGGAGACTCCCTGGAAATACTAGGTGCAGTAACGCTAATGTGCTGAAAGGCAAAGGTAAAAGGTCCACATCTTATTTGAGAGACTTCCAGATTTTCCTTATATTCTCTATATAATTCTCTCTGAATTATATCAGTAACCACACAGTTCACACAAAACATTGCACAACAACAGATCTGCTCTTCAAACTGAACAATGTTCTTAGACACTGTGATATGTTTTGGAGGCAGGATACACAGATAATGTTAAATTCTGCCTCATTCTGCCATATGAGTAAGGCTGAGATATTACAGTGATCAAAAAATCCTTGTGCTAATACTGTGACATATTGTTTATTTCCACCTTCTGTTTTATTACTGCATTTTAATCAGAAAATCTTGGTGTTTTCTGTATCACAAGAAGCAGATTGGTCATAGTCCAATTCTGCATTATTTTATTGCTCAAACAAGGGACCCTATTCAGTAAGGACTGCAGATTCTGCTTTATAACATAACCTGCAATCCTTGCAATCACAGGCAAGACCCCCCAGTATGTAACCCACCGCCCGCCCACTGTGATCACGCTGTAATTGGGATCGCGGTACAATTACAGCGCAGTTACAGAAGATGTGGACGCTTCCTGCCGGCATAGCCGAGCTGCATCCATGGAAGTCCATCCGCCATTTTTTAAATTGGAGCAGCCATGTGTGATGACACACAACAGTCCTGAAAATACTGCCGACATGCCGGCATTTCCCTGATGCCACCCTGAAAATGCTCTGTTGCCACCCCCCACCCACCCCATGAATGTCTCTATCTGTCAATCATGCAGAGGAATTCGCATCCAATGCGATCATATTGCATTGGCTGCTAACACGCTCACAGGATGGGGCTGTGCATGCACATTGCAGCCACAGCCTTCCTTGTTGTAGCCTCATTGATAAACGATGTGACCTGAATAACCCCCAAGATCTGGATGCCGCTGCAATTTTGATCAATTATATGCAATGCACATGCACGTTGGCCATCAACAAAAGGCATCGCCGGTCAGTGACAGGATGGTGTGAAAATTCTGATTGCACAGGCATTTGCAAGGTGATTGACAGGAAGAGGCCATTTGTGGGTGGTAACTGTCCGTTTACAGGGAGTATCCAGAAAAATGAAAGCGGTCCCAAGCATTTTCAGGGAGGGTGTGTGACGTCAGCTCCAGCCTCAATCAGCCTGTTCTCAATTCACTGTAGGAGTAAGATTGCACACACTGGATTTTTGCAGCTCGGCATACACATGCGATCGCACACTTTTATGACAAATTTGCACTCCTCCTTGAGCGACAACTATCTGATCGCAGGACAGCAAAGTTAGTAGCCCAGCAGTCAGGTCTGAATTAGCCATTGGGTATGCAAATGATTCTAATTACCACATTATTGTGATTATATCAGATTTCTGATCATACTTATTATGTTTTTGACCACATACCTGTAGATTCTTGTGTATTTTTAGAACAACATTGTTATACTACAAACCTGACCTATACTACATCCACTGTCTTTCTATATTTGCAATATAAATCCTATTACTGTGTGACATACCTATTTGTGTATGGAATTTTATTTGTATTGAACCAAAATCTAGTACAGATGGGTCCACGGTTATCTTGACTAGTTTTCTGCGCCTAGCCACAACATGATTTATTAGCATAAATCATTCATCTATTGTTCTCAGTTGCAATACAATACAGAGAACAATACAGCAGGGGATTAAGTCATTACAGCAGGGGATTAAGTTCGACTGGCCACTCTCAGTAAATCCTATTGAAAGGCCAAGATAAATGTGGACCCATCTGTACATAGCAGAAAAATCTTTACACTCAAAGTATCCTGATAAGAACCCTTTTAAATAAAATGCATAATTGTGACACTTCTGTTACTTCCTGAGCAGACAGTGACTAAAAACTATCAAGGCAACAAAGCATCAGCTTCAGGTATTAGACCAGCGATCCTAAAACCTGGTACTTTCCTAGTGGATATGTACAAGAATACCCCACTCTTTTCCACTGTAGTATAGTACACTTATCACATATTGGGAGGAATTTATTTGTTTGAAAAGTTGGTTGGGTGTCTGTTTTATTCCTGTCTTTTAGATAGGAAAAAACATGCCCAACTGACTTTAAAAAAATTTGAATAACCCCCATTGTGTTATAGTATGCTTATTACATACCTCAATAGGTACTCATATAGTATTATACAGTCTGAAATCATAATTTTGGATTAAAAATTCAAGACCGGTTACACCATTCATGATATCTTTTGATATTTTCACCTTGGTTTATCTAAGTAATTTAAAAAAAAATTGGGCTTTGCAAAGTTGACTAATGTAATAGCGGCAACAAAGCAGCTTTTTCAGATGCTTTTGACTCTAAAGTAGAGAGGCTGATAAAAAAAATCATATCCAGATATTTTGCCCGTGTTAAGTATACAACTCGGCAGATGTAATGAAGTCCAATATTGCAAGTCAGACACAAAACAGCTCAATAACTAATAAAGAATTTAGAGGTTGTTTTTTTTTGCCGCGTTTGTTATGAAAATGTTAGAAATCAGTTAAAAATACACTTTTCAAGCACATTTGTAATAAATAAACACTTTTCAATATATTTGGACACTTAAAAAAACAACTTTAAATCTGTAAAAATGCTGTACAAGTCATTTTTACATTGTTTTCCCCCCAGGAAATGTGTATTAATGTCATATAAATTTACTGTACTACAGTAAATTGCACAAGCATTTCCAACTGAATCCAACGATATTTGACATGCCTATATTCTGTGTATAATTTCCAAATACTCCACGTACTGTAATTGTTTTTTTTTAAAACACACAAATGCGTCATAGATGCAAATTAATGTTCTAAGTCACACAAGCAGCTTATGGTGATATAAATGATATGCGGCATGGCTATATTCTATGTGTTATAGCAACTGTATTTGCATAAAAAATGTTATGCTGCAATATATTCCAGCCATACACTGTAACATAATTAGATACAGTTGCAATTACACACTGAATACAGCCATGCCACATACCATTTAAATCAGTATAAACTGCATTTTTTTCCTGGAGAACTGGGGATTATTTAGGGTGTGTGCTCATTTAATCATGGGACTTGGGTAATTTTCTCTGACACTGTGGTCCTACTGTAGTAAAAGACACATTTTGGTTGGTCTGTAAATTTTGGACTTTTTCTAGTCTAAATTCTGTGACACCTCGGATATGAGACATTGAAGACGGGAAAAATATGCACGCCATTACATTGCTTGAGTTCCACTAACTAGAGGCACATTTGTAATGTCCGATGCGGCGCAATACTTTTCCAGGCAGTATCATTGGCTACCATTACATCCCAGCCTATGTGTGATATATAGACTGTTTTCAAACAACCCTAAAAGCTTTTTGTCTCAAATATTTTTATTACATTGACCATTAAAAGTTACGTTTTATTTCTTTTCATAAGAATGCCCTATCAAAAAGTATTTTTTCCCCTTCTGTGTATGTAATCCATGACTTACTGACTCGGAGCACCACTGACCAAGAAATATGCTGTATATCACAAATCACTTCACCATTTGTCGGTACCAGACACACTCTCAGAGAGGAGCCTTGTCGACAATATAACCCTTGTGCGGAATTAAACACTTCCTTTGGTCATAGTTATTAACTCCAGTTTTTCTCAAGAGAGGAGTCACTGAGGGTTAGTGAGACTACAAATAAAATCAAAGTATAGCTGTAGAGTAGGTCTGATGTATTCTAGCAACACTTGTATCATATATACTGTAAAATGGTTATTGGAAATTAGGACTCTGTAGGCAATTATCCGGTAAATCACAATGGAGTAAATTTACTAATTCCCGATTTCATTCGATATTGCTTTTTCATCCAAAATGCAACTCTTTAATTTATAAAATACCATTCACGGCATATTTCTACCAATTTGTATTGAGATACAGCCGTCCGCAAAAATATGAATCAATAGACCATTGGCCACAAACAGTTGGATTTTCACATGCACCTCACACAACATGGAAATTTACTAAGGATTTCTATACTCATAGCCAGACACTAACACAAAACTATATAATTTGCATAGAAATAGAACTTTCAAATAGAACTGTTTTTGGCTGTGTGTTTGGAGAATCATGTATGGATCACTGTGATCCATGTATGCTTCTCTGTGTAAAAAATTGTTAAATAGTTAAAATATAAAAAAACACCTTTGAATAAAACCAGCCCCGGAGTCTTTGAGTCGGTCCTGGTTGTTAAAATACTGGGGAAAAATTGTGTAGTTGTCCCCAGTATTTAAGACCCAACACTGCGCTCTGAACCAATCCTGTTTCAAAAATATGAGGGGGAAAAAATGTTGGGTTTCCCGGAACCTTAGAAACCAGCACTGGGCTCTACTAGTCAAGAAAATAATGCCACAGCCAGGTAACACACCTATATAGGTCCCTGTGGCCATGGCATTACCACCTCCAACTAGTCAGTCCTGGCCAGGGTTCCCTGGGGGAGAGGAGACCCCTCAAAAAGGGGTCCCCAAACCTCCAGGCATCCAAGGGTCACAGCTGAAGGCCAAGGCTGTCCCCAGCACCTGTGGGAAGTGGGTACCGGGCGGATAGCCATTAAATGTAAAATTCAGAATTAACATTGTCTTTTGCTTTGTAACTACAGGACCCATAAAGCATCCCTGAACAAAAAGTACCAGAATGTGGGTCATTAAAGGGCCCAATGGTACCTGTATTTCCACAGCAATAGATGTTTTACAATGAACACTGGACATGGATACCATGATAGTACAAATTTTATAAAACATTCCCCGCTTGCTGGTTTTTGTAGTTCTTCAAGTACCAGCATGTGTGAGGCTTGCTGGGACCAATAGTTCCACAGCAAAAGGCAATATTTATTCTTAATTTGACACTTTATGGCTCTCAGCCCAGCACCCACCAACCATAGTTGCTGGTGTCAGCCTCGGGTATCAGCCATGGCCCATTATGTGCCTGGAGAGGGGCCCCTTTATTGGGGGATCCCCTCTCCCCCATGGAAACCCCTCCGTGACTGAGTTGTTAGGGGGGTAATGCTGCAGCCGCAAGGACCTGTATAAATGTATCCCCAGCTGTGGACTAGTGGAGCCTGGTGCTGGTTTTAAAAATTTCTGTCTTTTTTACCCATATTATTGAAACCAGTGTCAAAATTTACTAATGTTCGATTTTGGTGATTCAAATGATTTGGCATTATATTTCAATTCATCTTCCATTTGATTTGGTTTGAACAGATTTACTAAAGACCAAATTGAATGTCAAATCTTCTTCTAAATGTAGATTAAACTCATATTCCAAAAGAAATCACATTGATATTTTCCCATAGACCAACATGAAATCCACTAATTTGCTAAAGTACGATTTGAGATTAAACTCCAAATCGAACTTCAAATCCCCAAGTGTTTAGAATGATCTTAGACATTACATTTTGGCTTCTAAACCCATTCAGATGATAGGAAATTGTTAGTGATGACTTTTTAAGTACCCAGGAATGTATAGGTCATTGTGGAAGTAGCAAAATTGGATGGCCATGGTTATGGTATGTTGTGCACCCACCTACACAATGCAATTCACCATCTGACTGAGATAACCTTAAAGGAACAAACAGAGCACCATCAGCAGCTTAGTTAGGTGAAAGAAGTACTGTACATATTTATACTTATAGACATCAAACATATTATTATTATTATTATTATTATTATTATTATCCTTTATTTATACTTATTATGGTTTTATGCAATAGATAACACCTGATCATATATATATTGGTCAATTTGGCTGATAAATATAATGACATTTATAAACATGAGTGAAGTAACCAGCTATCCTGACTCAGCCGATGATGTATACATTCTCAGCAATTTATCCCTGTCTGCAAAAATTATTGTGTGACAAATGCCAGAGGGATGGTTGTTGTGTAAGATACCAGTATGTGCTAATAAAGCAACTGATAAAGAGACACATATAGACACCCAATCCAGGTAAAAATGCATCTTTGTATTTTTTTCCTAATAGAATTAATTCAAAAGGCAAATTTTTATATAATTTTGCAAAAATGTTTGACATTGTGCTCTGCTGCCATATATTGCGTAATCATGCAACAAAAAACAAATTATGTAAAAAACAGGGCGCAGGCAGACTTTTTTGACCAAAACTTGACAATGTGAACACATAAAAGTTGAAGGGAGGCAGAAAGACAGATTTAGAGTAAGCTTAGTCCTAGCTATGTGCTCAATTCAGACCTGATTGCTGTTGTGCGTTTTCGCACGACATGTGATCTTTGAACTACTGCACATGCGTATGCACTGCAATGTGTATGAGTAATGGATAGCAGTGAAGAAACCGGGTGAAAATTTGTATCCCATGGCGTCCAAAAGGAGATTCACAGGAAGCAGCCATTTGTGGATGGTATCTAGCCGTTTACTGGGAGAGTCCGGAAAAACACAGGTGTGCCCAAGCTTTGTTAGGAAGGGTATGTGTGACATCAGCTACGGCCTGATCTGTCTGATTCTTTCACACTGGAGGAGTAAGAATTTAGCTACACACAGACTGCACACACACTGCACTGAAGGGAAAAAACATTTGATGGTGAGTGTAATGTGAATGGATTTGCAGCTGTCCGCTGTCTGGCGTACTGTAGTTTTCACTTAGCATTCACATGCATTCACACACTTGCACAGGGATGGATTTTCTCTCCCCCTGGGCAGCAGCTGTCTGATCGCATCCTAGTATAAATTTGCAGCACAGGGATCAGGTCTGAATTAGGCCCCATATCATCTGATATTTTATCAAATATAAAATAACCCCCCCACAACATGAAAAACATCAGTCGTGTTTTTATGTATAAAAGAGTGTAATGAGTGCATGTGATACATTTGGACCAATAGGAAGCAATGAGGATGTTCTATTCAATTTTACATTCAATTTTGCTTGGGGTTTCAGTGGGGATTTGAGGTTTGATTTAGCAAGGCATTTCATAAATTCTAATCTAAATCCATTCCAAACATAAATCCACATCAAATTTGATTTGACAATTGAATGTAAAATTGATTTTTAGTAATTAAGGAATTTAAAAAAAAAAAGTAAAATCAAAATGAATCACTTTCAATTGATTTTGAAGATTCATAAAGTGCTTCCCAAATTCGAAATTGCGCAAAGCTGGTTTTCAAAATACTGGGAACCCCTTCGCATTTTGCTCCCAGTATCTTAACAACCTGTCTCAAAGAGCTTGGATTAGGTTATATTTATCAAGGGGAATCCCATGCAATTTTTTTATTTATTTTTTTACTCTCACAGATCAGGCTGGGCTTCTTTGTGTAATGTATAGCAGTGTTTTACTAAACTCTCCCAGAAAACACTGCCCTGCAGTACTAATGACATGAACATTGGAAAACTTAAATCTCACAAACTCAGTAGTTTAGTAAATTACTGTTTGTTTGTTTTTCAAAAAGTTGCAATTTCACACTGCCAATGTGAGTCAAATTATATCTTGAAATAAATCAGCTGAAACACTTTTTTTTGTAAATTTACCCCAGTGTCTATTCTGGCATCAGACACGATGCACCATACTCAGGCTTGGGCCTGATCATACTGGTACATAATTAGAAACATAAAAAAAATCCTAGCTCTCCATGTGCTCAGCAGTCAGTCTGCTGTAATGCTTTGCAGCCACTCTTGCCATGCTCTCCTGTCTTAGCAAACATCCACAGTCCCTGGCACTAAAAACTGTACCCTACTCACTGGCAGTGCAAAGCACAGTGGGTGTTTGGGAATTTTAAACTCTTCTTGTTCTAAGTGTTGAGTTCCTGCTGGATCTGGGCAATCCACAAAACACAGGGTCCCAAATCTCTACTGCAGCTGCAGAATGTGCAGGGCTTTTTTCTCCTTTGGAGGGAGCTGATTTAAACAGAATGTGAACAAATCAGGTGTGAGTCTACCCCTCTCACTACAATACATATTTAACTATTTACAAAATATAAGTATTAGATAGGTAAAATATAACATAATATTGAACACAGATTATTACTGATACAAATGCTCCAATCTCTAACCATCCTAATTCTGACACAGGGGAATAACTACCAAGGGAACCGGATGGTAAATGACTCTTAGTGGTCTGTCTCTTGCGGTGGTGGATCTGCTGTGAAACTCATAAAGCTTAAGCTTCAGGTCTCCTTAGCCCAGAGGGGCCCTGAAGAAATATTTTCCCCTTCTTGTTTTATGCAATGTGTGGTTATAGCTTGTCACCAATAACACCATGACAACCAGGCTTGTTATAGAGCATGCTATTACAGATTGCATGTGTGTAAACATAGTGCTGGGGAGCTGCTAGGAGTTTTATTATAGCTCTATGATTTGCACTGTGAAGCATGCATGCATTTTAATCTACTGTACAATTCCTGACAGCATGCAGAATTTCTCTTTGTGACATTCCCAGGAATAGCGGAGCCTGAGAGGGCCCATCCTAAGAAGGAGGCAGGGAGCAATGAAAGGTGAGGAGGACCATGGACAAGGATGTGTCTAATTAGACAGCAGGTGCTGAGTGGTGTGTGCTGTACTTGCAAGGGCAGCAAGGACCTTTTGGACCTTGTTCGATGTTGCCATATTGTTGCTGGTGGCAAAGATGCCCACATAACATTTCAAGCTTCAGGGATTAAAAAATGTACGTCTGATACAAATTGCATCAGCCATGCAGTGTAGCCAATGGTATGTACTGTATATCTGTACATATATTGGTGCATTGTGCTTTGTGTACATCTGACTGCAGAGACCACTAGTGACTGGCAGAACAACTGGGCAGGCACATGTAAATACATGCCCAGTTGTGACATCAGACATGGCACATCAGGCCAAAGATCTGTAAGTGTGTATGCTACTTTAATACAAAATGTTGAGGACAAAACTGAGTTCCTTTGGGTCACCACAGAAACTGGGGAGAAGGACATTATTCACATTGGGGTGATCTATAGACCACCAGGCCAGGGGCAGGATTTGGACAGGAACCTATTGTTGGACATCTCTAAAATGGCTTTAAATGGAGAAGTCATAATCATGGGAGACTTTAATTTACCTGATGCAAATTGGGAGGGGTCATTTGCAAGTTCATCTACAAGTGGCACATTTCTAATTTCCTTACAGGGAGCATCTCTCGAGCAATTGGTGAGGGAGCCCACTCTGTAAGACTCAATATTAGATTTAATTATTTCAAATGGTGACAGGATATCAGACATATATGTGGATGAGCACCTGGGATCCAGTGATCATAATGCAGTATGGTTTAGTATAAAGACAGGATCCAACTCCTGTCACACAAAAACAAAGGTGTTATATTTTAGAAAAGCTGACTTTGTAAAAATGGGGGGATGTTTAAGTGATTCATTGGCGGACTGGAGGAACTTGGAAAGGGTGCAGGAGAGATGGGAAAAACTGAAAAGTGCAATACTAAGGGCAGGTTAGGAAAAGCACCAGGAAAAGGAAGCCAGTGTGATTCACAAAAGAAGTATCAAGTAGTGTGAAAGCAAAAAAGATGGATTTTAGGAAATACAAACAGACTCAAAATAATAATGACAAAGAGGTGTATCTTGACAGACAGAAGGATGCTAAGAAAGTGATCAGACGTGCAAAGGCAGAAGCTGAGGAGAAAATGGCCCAGTCAGTAGATAAAGGGGGCAAAACTGTTTTTAAGTACAGTATATAAATGAAAGGAGAAAATCAAATGGAGGAATAATAAGACTTAAGACAGAGAGTGAGAATTTGGTGGAGGGAGACAAGGTAATAGCAGATCACTTAAATAATTATTTTTGCTCAGTATTTACTACAGAAGGAAAAGGGAAGGGGCCACAGTTAAATTGCAAGGACATTCATAAAAATAAGGTAGATGAAAGTACATTTACAGAGGAGAAGATCCTAACTGAACTTTCAAAACTAAAAGTGGATAAATCAAAGGGGCCAGATGGGATACACCCAAGGATACTAAAAGAGCTAAAAGATGTGCTGGTGGCACCATTAACAGAATCATTTAACCAGTCACCAAATACAGGTGCCATTCCAGAGGACTGGAAAAGAGCAAATATAGTTCCACTGTACAAAAGTGGAAGCAAGGTAGAAGCAAGTAACTACAGACCAGTAAGCCTTACATCAGTAGTAGGGAAAGTAATGGAAAAACTACTAAAAGAAAAAGTTGTGGAATATCTTAAATCAAACAACTTACAGGATCCAAAACAGCATGGATTTACTGGTGGGAGATCATGCCAAACAAATCTTATTGACTTTTTTGACTCTATGATGAAAATAATAGATCAAGGTGAAGCTGTAGATGTAGCATTTCTAGACTTTAGTAAGGCATTTGACACTGTCCCACATCGCAGACTGCTAAATAAACTTGAAAGTGTGGGGGTGGATTATAAAATAGTTAAATGGATAAGAACCTGGTTGCAGGATAGGAAGCAGACAGTTGTAGTCAATGGAGTGCAATCTATGGAGGGAAATGTTACCAGTGGAGTACCCCAGGGATCTGTACTCGGACCAGTTCTCTTTAATATCTTTGTTGGTGACATTGCAAATGGTATTGAAGGGAAAGTATGCCTTTTTGCAGATGATACAAAGATATGCAACAGTGTAGACACACCAGGAGGTAAAACAAATGATTGATGACCTAGCTAGGCTTGAAAAATGGTCAAAAACATGGCAAATACAGTTTAATGCTAAAAAATGCAAAATCATGCACTTGGGTCTCAAAAACCCAAAGGCTAAATTTAGTATCAAGGGTACTATAATAGAAACTACTGAGGAGGAAAGGGATTTAGGAGTCACTATTTCAAGTGACTTAAAGGCAGGAAAGCAATGCAAAAAAGCAATGAGAAAGGCAAGTCAGATGCTTGGTTGCATATGGAGAGGAATCAGTAGCAGGAAAAGAGAAGTAATAATGCCACTGCATAGGTCATTGGTGCGGCCTCATCTGGAATACTGTGTCCAGTTTTGGAGACCATATCTCCAGAAGGATAAAAATACATTAGAGAGTGTACAAAGAAGGGTAACTAAAATGGTGCATGGCCTACATCACAAAACTTACCCGGAAAGGCTAAAAGATCTTAACATGTATAGTATGGAGGAGAGAAGGGAAAGGGGAGATATGATAGAAATGTTCAAATATACCAAAGGTTTTAACAAAGTTCAGGAGGGAAACATTTTTCAAAGGAAGATAAGTATTAGAACTCGAGGACATACACTGAAACTGGAGGGAGGCAGGTTCAGGGGAAATTTAAGGAAAAATTATTTCACAGAAAGGGTAGTGGATAAGTGGAATAGCCTCCCATCAGAGGTGGTAGAGGCTAAGACTGTAGAGCAATTTAAACATGCGTGGGATAGGCATATGAATAGCCTTTCAAAGAATTAAGGTTCAAAAAGGGTTGAGATAACCTAAAGGATAAAAGAAAGGGGCAGACTAGATGGGCCAAGTGGTTCTTATCTGCCGTCAAATTCTATGTTTCTATTTTTCTATGCACTGACTGACCATCAAATAGGTCAGTGAATCAGCCAGTTGGCTGATCCATTGGCCTAGTGTGTACCCAGAATTATCGTAACAAAAAATGGTTTGATGTGAACCTGGGGTCGCTGACGTGATTCTAAATAAGGACAGATGGAAATACTTATCTCTTGGTATTCCTTTTTACAATATAGTATTCTTGCTGTGTATTTCTTGAGATGGACAATAAACTCAGTTCGACAGATTATATGAAAAAAAAAGGAAATTAAATGGTATATGAAACACGATTTACATCTTTCCTTATTTAGAATCATGGCAGCGCCCCCAGGTTCACATCAAACCATTTTTTTGTTACGATTATACTTCTGGGACCCATGTAGGGATGAGTCCTTTGTGAACCCAGGGGCAGCAGCCGTCTATTAACTTGAGCGCCAATTAGACCACACAATCCAATTGCTACTGTACCCAGAATTAGTCAAACTGTGAGCTGGACATTGATCAGCTAAGAAATAGACCACTCACAGCCAATCAGTGGCATGTTTCCATGGTAGCATTGGCTGATTGGGTGAAAGGGATAAAAGTTAAGAAATGTCCATGAGCCCTTCACTTTCTGTAGCAGTAATGTATGTATGTACGGTATGGTATGTAGGGTAGGCTTCTTGGGAGCTGTAGACACACTGTAAAGGACAATCTTACTTTAAATCTTACATGCACAACTATCAACCTTGTTCCCAGTGCTGCAGGGGATGGCACTGAGCTTCAGCCCAGGCTTAGGGTATACTTGAGAGGGGTAAACCTTTATTGTGGGGTCCCCACTTCACAAGAAATCCCTGTCCTGTGCTGACTAGTTGGTGGGTACAATGCTTTGGCATAAGCATGAAAATTTATGTGTTGTACAGACATAGCCACACACAGATGGTGCAATGACTTTGCCCACAAATTAGTTGCACGCATGCAGATACACACCATTCATTTTTATAGGCAGCCACCAGGCTGTGAATAGTTGAATCCTGACACATACGGCAGCATGCCACGATGAACGTGGCTACTTCTGTATTCTTTTTATAGAAAAGACTTGTGAGTTGATCCAGTAGTGTATTGACTTCTATTTATTGAATCGGGCATATTTTTCAGAGCATAATATGATATTGCTCCCGTGTTAAAGTTTAGTCAGTCTCTGATTTTCAAAAATGCGTAAACTAGAATGATAATGCAAATTCAGACCAACAAAAAATGTAGTAAATAATCTCTGTAATGCCTTTGTTGCTGTGCTACACAGGAGATTGGTGCTAATTCAGGTTGGATTGCAAATCGCGATCCAACGAGAATCTTTACATTTACCCAGCAGGCGCATGTGCAGCACCTGCCTCCACTTGTGCCCACACTTTCTGCATGGAGCCACAGAAAATTCTATTGCCTCTGTATGTCAATCAGGCAAAGGCAGTCGCGGGGTGGGGAGGTGGGCAATGCTCCATTTCCAAGGAGAAGACGGAGCGTTGCTGGGGCGGTGCATCATGAACGAGGGTGGAGTCGGCCGAACAGGGGCATGTCATGGGTGTGATCATGGCGGCTGCATGACATCACACGCAGCCGCCGTGATTAGGGAGAAGTCGGCGGGGTTGCATGAGGCATCAGGTATTTCTGCTAACAAGCAGAAATTGCGATCACTCACAATTTCTGCTTGTTGAAGGGGAGGAGGCTTCAGTAAGCATGATGTGTGGCCTTGCCCAGCGATGGGCAGCCCCCAGCATGCTAGGGAAAGGCTATCCTTACTGAATTAGCAACATATTACCCCAGGAAATCACCAGATGTGACAAACAAGGGATGACTAAAATATCATATTATATGAATTCAGGAGACAGAGGCATAGTTAAAAGAGCCAAGCATATGGGAAACAATCTTGGTTTGGGACAAGAAGCTAGTAAAAACAAGTTCAGAAACAGTGCAAGGTCAGGAATGCAGATACTAGAGTATTCAAAGAGTTCTGGGTCAATATCAGTTATTTTCAAGTAAGCAGTAGCAGTTTAACACACAATCCAAAGGGCAGGAATTATTACCAGAACTGGATAGATAAACTTTCTTCCTTATATATTTACCACATGTAGGATATTGACTTCAGCCAAAAAATGGTTGGAAAGCAGGGGTTGTCCAAAAGCTCAAGTATACTAGAAGCAACTGGCTGGAGCACTGATATCAAATTCACAAAATACTATATTAAAATACTGCTAATCACACCAGTGATTACATTTTTTAAGGCTATTGTACTAAGCTACTACTTATAACAGTCTACTTTATTTCCATAGATCAATTTTGGAGCTACTGACCCTGTCTTAAATGACAGACAATTATATCCAACTTTTTCACGGATTGTGCCAGATGATCAGGACCGTTATGCAACTATTGTTAAGTGTCTGCTACATTTTGGATGGAACTGGGTTGGAGTCATTACACCATATGACGGTAGTGGGGACATGGAGTCACTAGAACTGAGCAAACTGATGAGTCAGCATGGGATCTGCATTGAGTTTATAATTAAATTATCTAAGGAAGAAGAAATTAATAGAAGGAAATTTCAGGAGATGAAACAATTTACATCTAACATTATAGTACTATGTGGTACTGGTTCCATAAATTTATTTTATTTTTTTGAAGATAATGAATTTATTAATGACAATTTCACATTAATCTTCAGTGACACATGGACTAATGTCAAATATTTGAACGATATCTACTTCCCAATCATAAATTACAGCTTAATTTTTATATTGCCTCCTAAAAATTTTCCTAACATTAATCATTTTATAAACAATGCAAACCCATTTGAAAGACCAAATGACCCAATACTGGAAGATACTTGGTTGATGTTTTATGAATGTCTTTCACAAAATATTTTCAAAAATACAGTTTATCAGATTATGTATAATATTTCTGGACATAATTGCAGTGAAATAAAACATATTCAAGAGACATTTTATGACATTGCAGAATCGAAGCCCCACTATACATACATGTCAGTATATGCTCTGGCTCATGCTCTGGACAGAATGAATCTGCATAAAAATAAAGCTAAAACATTTGAATTAAAACAAACAGTAAGTTGTGTGTATGTAAGCAGGGCTTAAAGTGGTCCTGGAGAGGTTATGGAAATCATTTTCCCCACCACCTAACCCCCAACCCCTCACCCCTCACATTAAGTGGAGCAAAGGCCAGTGCTAGTGTTTTCAGCACCTCCCTGCAAACTATAAATTAGTGCCCTACTTCCCATACTTTATAAAGGGACATTGATCTCACAAGGAAGCAGAGTAATCACATAATAATGCCCCCAGTTCAAATTACACAGTAGCACAATCTTATTCACATTACACCGCATGTAGTGCTCCTGATTTATATTACACCACATAGTAATGCCCCTTATTCAAGTTACATTACTCAGTAGTGCCATTTATTCACATTGCACTTTACAATGGTACCCTTATATACAATGCCCACAGTAGTGCCCCTTATACGCAATTCCCACAGTAGTGGTGCCCCTTATGGGATACTGTCATTAAGTCGACACAGCTTAGGATGACAGTCATTAGGTCAACCACTGAAGGTTGACATGCATTAAGTCGACATGGTAAATAGGTCAACAGGTCAAAATGTTGACATTAGTTTTTCACTTTTTTTCATTTTTTGGACTTTTTCATACATGACAATTCACGTGGACTACAATTGGGAATGGTAACCTGTGCCAAGTGCAGCGGTAGCAAGGCAAGGTACCTTGCCTGAAGCATGGCGAGCAAAGTGAGCCATGCGATGGTGTTCCCCATCACTTTCCAAAGAAAACGACACAAAAAGTCCAAAAACTCATGTTGACCTTTTGACCTGTCGACCTAGTACATGTCGACTTAATGACTAGGTCGACCTATTTCCCCTGTCAACCTAATGCATGTCGACATTCCATGGTCAACCCAATGACTGTCAACCTTAGTTGAGTTTACCCAACAATCCATACCCCCCTTATACGCAATTCCCACAATAGTAGTGACCCTTACACATAATGACCACAGTAGTGCCGCTTATACACATCTTTGCTTTTGTCACTCCAGCAGCTCACCACCTATATCCCTTCAGTAGCTTCCCCACCTCTCTTGTCCCTCCAGACACCTCTCATCTTGTCTTCAAGATGCACAGAGCCTGCTCCTCTTCATGGCTCCTCTTCACTTCAGTAGTGGTGACAGCATGACATCACATACACCGTGCCAGAAAAGGAAGTCACTGGGACCTGAGGAAGGGATGAATGCTGTCCAACATACAGTACAGTATGTGTGAATACCAGGAGGGATGGGCTGTGAATGGAGGAGGACCGTGGAGCCACCAGGACCTGAGGAAGAGGGAGGTGGCAGCAGCTCATCAGTAACACTAGCACCCCCTGTATCATCTATTGATGTAGGTGATGGGGCAGGATTTTCTGTTGGAATTACTGTGCAGGGCAATTGAGGTTCCCCCTCACTTTTATCCCCTGTATGCAAGAGAGTAAAGAGAGAATTGTCAGTATTGAGTACTTGAATTTGATTTGCAACACTATTGCCATGATATTAGGTGGTCAGATTCCCTACACCCCCCCTAATTCCCACTCAGTTGTTGGGTCTACACCACCAACCCAGTGGGAATAGAACCTGTGGTGAGCAAATCTCACCACTGGGCCCACAGCACAGTGAGCACAGCAAGCCCAGGAAGCCCCCCCCTCCCTCTTACCAACTCTGACATCTTTCTCCCATGTATCTGGTGAGGAAGTCATGGCCCTCATCCATCCCCCTCACAACCTCCCCACTTCACCCTATCCCCTCCCACCTCCTCCGCTACCTCTCTCCTTCTGCCTGTTCCCATCTTACCCACCTTCTCAATTTCTCCCTCTCATCAGGCACTGTCCCCTCTGCCTTCAAGCATGCTCTTGTCTCCCCTATTCTTAAAAAACCTACCCTTGATCCAAACACTATCCAAACATCGACCCATCTCTCTCCTTCCATTTGCCTCCAAACTTCTTGATCATATTGTCTATAATCACCTCTCTGCCTTTCTTTCCTCTCACTCATTGCTTGTCCCATTCCAGTCTGGTTTCCGTTCTCTCCACTCCACTGAAACTCAGCAGATGAATAACATCTAGCAAGGAAGATTAGCCTTGCAGTAGCATTTAAAATGGATTGTAGTGGTGAGAGCCAATGTTTGGGAAGACCAGTAAGGAGACTATTACAATAATCAATGCGGGAGACGATGAGTGCATGGAATAGAGTTTTTGAGGTGTGTTTTGTAAGATAAGAGCATATTTTGGATGTTTATTAGGTGCATGTAACATGATTTAGAGACATATTGAATGTGTTGAACAAAGGACAGTTCAGAGTCAAGGGTGACACCTAGGCAGTGAGCTTGTGGGGTAGGGTGGATAGTCACATTGTCAACAGTTATGGAGATATCAACTATTCTTGGCTGGTGTGAAAACAATTCATTCAGTTTTGGAAATGTTGAGTTTGAGGTGGCGAGATGACAGCCAAGATGAAATGGCAGACAGGCATCCAGTGACACGAGCCAATACAAATGGTAATAAATCTGTGCAGGATAGGTAGATTTGAGTATCATCAGCGTACAAATGATACTTAAATCTGAAGGAGCTGATTAGTTTACCAAGAGATGAGATATAGATTGAGGACAGCAGATGACTCAAGACTGAGCCTTGCGGTACTCCAACTGATAGAAGTAGAGAAGAAGTAATATCAGAGAAATGAACACTGAAAGAGTGATTAGATAGGTAGGATGAGAACCAAGTAAGGGTTGTATCCTGAATACCTAGGGATTGTAGTGTTTGTATTAGAAGAGAGTGGTCAACAGTGTCAAAAGCAGCAGAGGGATCTATAAGAATAAGTAGTGTGTAATGGCCTTTCAATCTAGCAGTGACTAGATCATTCACTACTTTGGTCAGTGCCGTCTCTGTGGAGTGTTGGGCACGAAAGCCTGACTGAAGTGTGTCCAATAAGTTGTGGGAGTTAAGAATGTGTGTAAGGCAAGTGTAGGCAAGTGTCTCAAGTAGCTTGGAGGGACATGGTAGCTGAGAAATGGGACGGTAGTTAGAGTGTGTTTGGGTGAGAGTTGTGTTTTTTTAGAATGTGAGTAATCAGTGCATGTTTAGTCAGAGAAGGAAAGATACCAGCAGATACAGAGAGATTACAGATTTTAGTTAAGGTTGGGATAAGCACAGGAGACAAAGTATTACTGACTTTTGAGAATATAGGATCAAGAGGAGAGATAGTGGAGTAGGAGGATGAAAAGAGTGTTGATTCTTTATCTTCACTTGTGGGTTCAACTGAAGAGAAAGTGCCAGAGTGTTCAGGTAGGGAATTGAGCAGGTCACTGGCTGAGTTAGAGAATACCATTTTATCTCGGATTTTATCCATCTTATCCTTGAAGTAGGAAGCAAGTTCTTGTACACTGATAGTAGGTAGTGGAGGAGGTGAGGGATGGTAAAGAAGTGATTTAGATGTATTTTAAAAGTCCTATGTATAGTGAATAGACCCCATTCTCTCATTGCCTATAAAATCTAGGGCCACAGTTACTGTATACTATAAGTGTACGAGTAAGTTCAGAACATTTACTGTGTTTGTGCTATTACTTATACAGACATTTTTATTTCCTAATGAAAGCGGCACTCTATGAGAAACCTTCATTACACAGATCCCACTGGAGAAGAGATGACCTTCAATGAGAGAGGAGATCTGCCCTCTAAGTGGTCAGTAGCAAACTGGGTTATATATAAAACTAACACATCATATGAATTTGTTTTAAAGTTTGTGACCACCTTTGAAGAATCAGAAGATGACCAAGTTTATAATATCAAAGCAGGAGAAATCACATGGAAAAATGGCACGGTAAGAGAAGATGATACACAGTATATCATATACAATAGGAATGCAGTTGATGTCTGATACATGCAGGCATGCCAAACTATCCCTTTAAACCAGGATACATGAATCACACAGATTCTGGCTGACTACAAACTTGCATTTCACCTGGTTTTACTCAGCTAGAGAACCTGTGTATTTCATGAGTGTCCCAATTAAAGGTTATATATGGTAAGCTAGATACATGGCATCTGTCAAAAATTTGTTACACAAATAAAAACATCATGAACTTCCGTGTATTAAATTATTTTGACTGGACTTGGAATAGCTTCCTAGCACAGATTAGTGAGAGAAGACTGTAAGTTCGCTACAGGGATTGTTTAGAAAGCCAGTTGGTGCAGCATATTCTGATGGAGCCACCTTCATGGCAAGATAATGACAGTATATTGTGCAGAAATACTGTAAAACATATGATTGAATAATTAAACATCTCAAGCACTTTGAGTTTCATTAAACATTGGAGGTAGGTTGCTAAATTTTGTTAGACAACCAAAAATATACAAGAAATTTATGATGAAATAAATGTTATTATTATTATTATTATTGTTGTTGTTGTTGTTATTATTATTATTATTAGTATTAGTAGTATTAGTAGTAGTGGTTGTAGTAAGTAATAGTAGTAGTATTATTAGTGATAGTGGTAGTAGTAGTATTAGTGGTAGTGGTGGAGGTGGTAGTAATAGTAGTATAGGTAGGAGTAGAAGTAGTAGTAGTAGTAGTAGCAGTAGTAGTAGTAGTAGTAGCAGTAGTAGTAGTAGTAGTAGCAGCAGCAGCAGGAATAGAATAGGTAGTAGTAAGTAGTAGTAGTAGTAGTAGTAGTAGTAGTAGTAGTAGTAGCAGCAGCAGCAGCAGCAGCAGCAAGTAGTAGTAGTAGTAAAAGTAGTATAGGTAGTAGTAGTAGTAGTAGTAGTATTATTATTAGTATTAGTAGTGTAGGTAGTAGTAGTAGTAGTAGTAGTAGTAGTGGTGGTAGTAGTAGTAGTAGTAGTAGTAGTAGTAGTATTAGTAGTGTAGGTAGTAGTAGTAGTAGTTGTAGTAGTAGTAGTAGTAGTAGTGTAGTTAGTAGTAGTAGTAGTAGTAGTAGTAGTAGTATTATTAGTATTAGTAGTGTAGGTAGTAGTAGTAGTAGTAGTAGTTTTCCTTCACCTCTCCCACCCGGGAATGTAACAGTATATTTAGTATTGCAACCAGAACCAGGTCCGAGGCTGCAGGAACAATAACAGAGGTGACAGATATGGAAACAGTAGATATCGGGACATCATATTTTTGCTTTTATTGCTATTATTCTTAGATGGTTTCAAAAGGAAATAAAGGAAATAATGTGTGTACTAGTGATAAAGTAGATTTAATTATGTATGTACAGTATGTAAACTTCTCTGTACAAATGAAATTAATTGTATTGTCCTTGATAATCAATGATTTATGTAATCACAATGGGATTCACAGACTGACAGAGCAAGGTCTGCGATCCCAGAATGTCCACTAAGTTATTCAATATTGAAAACACAGTTTACTTTACCCAAGAGAATGATGGAGATGTCAATATGCTTACTCTGATGAATTCCCCCAATAAGAAGAGTAAATATTCTTCAAAGTTAATTATTTTATTGAAAACCCTTTGTCCACTAATTAGAAATTAATTACCTATTTATTTATTTTTCCCTTTTTGAAATATTTTTGTATTTTTACTTTGCTATTGAATACATTAATAATTTAAAATAAAAAAACCCTCATGTACCTTGCACCTGATTTTGGATTACCACAGGAATGCATGATCGCAATACCTATGGGATCCAATTATATAAAAAAATAGGTTGAGAGGTTTTCAGCTCTGAAAAAAGATACTCATCTCTCCATGCAGAATATCAAGATTGTATGTTAATATTTCAGATCTCAAAGCTGTGAACATGTTGACAGTCTTCTCATGTTGAAATGTTCAATGTTGTCATTTTATCAATGTTTAAAATTCCAAAATCCTGATTTATTCTACTATCTTGATGACAGTGGCCATAGGCAGACAGAAACTGGGACAATAAAATCAGGGTATGCTGTGGAAAATGAAACTAAGTTTTCTCTACTTCTCCTTTACCACCAAATTCAGCACATTTTTAAGAATTAATAGCATTAACCAAGTCATGACTTATGTCAGAAGAGAGGACCGTAAATATTCACAAAGAAAGTTCATATGCTTTTAGGGTAGTACATGATTTTGGGGATTCATGTAATAAAAAAAGACTTTATAACAGCAACAAACAACCAATATGTACATGTGAAAGCAGTTAAGGAGTTGCTAGTAGCTATACAATTATGACCTACTGTACTAGTGGCTGTTACACTGCCAAAACCAATGCCAAACATGATACAACTACTAATGTAAATCACCAATGTCATATCACCAGAAATGCAGCTGCTCAGAGAGAAGGCATAAAAGAAAATATACTGTATGCACTAGTGTGAATTATATATGTATAGCAAGTGAAAAAAGATGAACCCAAATATAAAAAGCATCACTTTAAACAAAATAACTAAGAGACAAAATGTAAAGATTAATCAGGACATGGAAGGCTTTTGGCCAAGCATCAGAATCACTTTGGCCAAGCATCAAAATGTCCTGTCACCCCAAAATCACTCACAGATATCTCATTTACTGACCTATACAGTTAGAGCATCCATGAGTAATCTGATTAAGACCTACTGGTATAGTAATATCTTCAAATAATTTTAAGACATATACTATGTCTCCTATATTGTCTGTTTGCAGAAAACAATCAGTGAGGAAGGATAAAACACGACTTTGATGTATTTCCTTTTTACAAATCCTAAAACCAAATTTAAATTCAAGTTCCAGAGGATAGATTGATTCAGTGTGATTTGGTATGGAATAAAGGATATGTCATTGCTAATGCACGGGATCATTTCTGTAGGTACAGCATACCTAATGTAATACCATCTGTTCAAAGTACACATTTTAGGGGACTTATTTTTAAACAAAATATGTCAGCTTCTTAGTATAAAACATCAGTTGCACACACCACACTTATAACTGTTAAATGGGAAAGTGAAACGAAATAATAGGACAGTTAAATGCAAACTAACCAAACTATACAGCTAGCTTAGTTGGCAGTGACCGGAAGCTTTACTATTAGTTCTACATTTTGAATTGCCACTAGAAGAGAATTAAAAACTTCTCTGTTTGAGATATTATTTATAAAACTAAACAAAGTCATAAATGCACATGGAAATAAATTACTTTACTGTCAATGATATCATCTCAAGGAAAGGCAAAAGAAAATATGCATATATGTGAAATTTACACAACCAATACCTGTGGAATGTTTTTGTCATATTCTGCAGGCTGGTGATTATATAATAGTCTGTAATTTCCTGAGGTCATGCTTACTGAAGGACCATTTCAAGTACTGATATGTACAAGTACAGGTACTGCTGATTACTCATTCTGCTGTTAATGTAATGGAGCAGACAATGGAGATTAATGATACTCATTGCAAACAAGTAAATTCTCCTGAAACAGCTCAAACAAAAAACAAACTTCAGAATACAGTTACTTCACTTCACATGTAAAAGCATTAAGTCACAGAAAGTGTTTCTTATTTCAGGCATATCCTTGCCACTTGACAATAGGAAAAAACAAAACATCAATAAAGAAGTTCCTCCGGTCATTGTAATATAACTGGGCTATTTGATAGCTCAGTTAATGCTAATGAGAAATATATATTTAAGGAGTACTGTGAAGGTCTTTATGATCAGATATTTTAGTTGGCACTAGGCCATATGTGGGACTGTGGAAATACCTTATTGGATTGGACACTCTGATTAACATGTACTATATTCTGATTGAGGGTTTTTTAATATTTAAGTGACTAATGATGATATGACTAATGATGAATATGACACACATGAGATACATAGTTTACCTGTGAGAATATATAGAAAAAGGGGGTAGGTAGGCGCACTGGTATGATCACCAGTTAATAAGTGAGAAAATTATTCGTGAATTGGGGTAAATGCAAGATGAATATATTTCTTTGCAAATAATCATAGATACAAATATCGTCCTGTGTATAGGACACAGGTCCTCATTAGAGTACTGGTGGTGCTCCGAAGTGTTTGGACAAAAGTACACAGAATTAGAGACAAAATAAATCTCTCTTTCATGGGGCACTCTTCAACTAAATTGCTAAAACTTAACTTTTATGTATGGACTTACTTATACACAAACACGCATTTAATATATATAATATATACTGTACACAGGTTAAAAAAATGTGTTTTCTAACAAGAACAGCCCTGTATAACCGAACCAAATCTATGACTCATATTGCAGGATACATGAAACAAAGTATCTAAACCGCTATATCGGTTATTTCCAGTAAAGAAAATTACATTGTCATATACTCATTCAAAATCATCTATAGTACCAAGTATTCATAAATAATTTCTGAGATAATTGTTAATGCAAATCTCAAGATAGAGCAATATGTACATCGGATTCTCTGTATAATGCCCTTAAATCATATTCTCACTGGAAATCCCGTTCCTTGTCAGAAGGAGGGGATTTTGTATCATAAACATTTTTGTCATGTAGACAGGTGGCAAAACAATGATTCAATCTACAGGTAAATCTCTATAATATCTTGCCACCATAGTGATACTGTTATTGCTATTATCCAAACCAAACAAATATAGCTACAATGCAGAGGTTTACCCTTGGTAAATATAAGTTGTCTACCATAATTATCCACCATACATGTTTGTATCTAATCATATCATATATATATATATATATATATATATATATATATATACACAGTGGGGCAAAAAGTATTTGGACAGCCACCGATTGTGCAAGTTGACCCACTTAAAAAGATGAGAGAGGTCTGTAATTTCCATCTTAGGTACACTTCAACTGTGAGAGACAGGATCTGAAAAAAATGAGTAAATCACATTGTATGATTTTTAAACAATTTTTTTGTATATTCTTGCGGAAAATAAATATTTGGAAAATCTAAAAGTTTAACTCAATACTTTGTAATATAACCTCGGTTGGCAATTACAGAGGTCAAACGTTTTCCTGTAGTTCTTGACCAGGTTTGCACACACTGTAGCAGGTATTTTGGCCCACTCTTCCATGCAGATCTTCTCTATATTTGTCATGTTTTGGGGCTGTCGCCGGGCAACACAGACTTTCAACTCCCTCCACAGATTTTCTATTGGGTTGAGGTCTGGAGACTGGCTAGGCCACTCCAGGACCTTGAAATGCTTCTTACGGAGACACTCCTTAGTTGCCCAGGCTGTGTGTTTGGGGTCATTGTCATGCTGGAAGACCCAGCCTCGTTCCATCTTCAATGCTCTTACTGAGGGAAGGAGGTTTTTGACCAAAATCTCATGATACATGGCCCCATTCATCCTCTCCTTAATACAGATCAGTCGTCCTGTCCCCTTTGCAGAAAAGCAGCCCCAAAGCATGATGTTTACACCCCCATGCTTTACAGTGGGTACGGTGTTCTTGGGATGCTATTCATCATTCTTCTCCCTCCAAACACGGTGAGTGGAGTTTATACCAAAAAGTTTGATTTTGCTCTCATCTGACCACATTACATTCTCCCAATCCTCCTCTTGATCATCCATATGGTCACTGGCAAACTTTAGATGGGCCTGGACATGTGCTGGCTTAAGCAGGGGGACCTTTTGGGCACTGCAGGATTTCAATCCATGATGACGTAGTGTGTTACTAATGGTAACCTTTGTGACTGTGGTCCCAGCTCTCTTGAGGTCATTGACCAGGTCCCCCCGTGTAGTTCTGGGCTGATTCCTCACCATTCTCAAGATCATTGATACCCCCCGAGGTGAGATCTTGCATGGAGCCCCAGGTCGAGGGAGATTGTCAGTGATCTTGTATTTCTTCCATTTTTTAATAATCGCACCAACAGTTGATCTCTTCTCTCCAATCTGCTTGCTTATTGTCGGGTAGCTCATCCCAGCCTTGTGCAGCTCTACAATTTTGACACTGGTGTCCTTAGATAGCTCTCTGGTCTTGGCCATGGTGGAGAGGTAGCAGTCTGACTGTTTGAGGGTGTGGACAGGTGTCTTTTATACAGATAACCAGTTCAAACAGGTGCAATTAATACAGGTAATGAGTGGAGGATAGAAGAGCTTCTTAAAGAAGAAATAACAGGTCTGTGAGAGCCAGAAATCATGCTGCTTGGTAGGTGTCCAAAGATTGATTTTCCACAAGAATATACAAGTAAATTGTTTAAAAATCATACAATGTGATTTCCTGTTTGGTTCTTTTCAGATTCTGTCTCTTACAGTTGAAGTGTACCTATGATGGAAATTACAGACCTCTCTCATCTTTTTAAGTAGGTCAAATTGCACAATCGGTGGCTGTCCAAATACTTTTTTGCCCCACTGTATGTATATGTATATATATATATATATATATATATATATCACTTGTGTGTAGGCGGCACCCGGTAAGAAACACTCTCATAAGCGCAGGTAAATGTTCAACGTTTCAAAGCTTTTAATACCGCTTCTTCGTCAGGACACAAACATAGAAATACAAAACGTACCTTATAGAGACCATCTCACCCTCCACGTGCGTCAGCCGTGGCACGCGTCCCCAGCATGAAGACGCCCACTGATGATGCCATCACCCGGCAGCCGGCGCCATGGCTACAAGTAAAAACAAACAAAGTGCTGCTGCTGTCAACCACGGAGTGAACAAGCATTGACAACCATATACTCTACTATCACAGCTGTATAAACAACAATACATCAGCACAAAACATCAACAGGCAAAATGCCAATGTTATTTAGTCGTTGCATATGCCACAATGCACAATCGTAATGGCAACCGCAGCGGCTAAGCGCATAAAAAAACAAGAAATGGAATACATGAAATATCCAATAATTTAATACAAAAATCATTTAAAAGGCCAATTGCACCCAATCACCTAGACCATTAAACACATATAATAGCGACATATGGAACCGACAGATCAGTCACCACTAAACAGAAGTAACAATTTTATAAAAAACAGTGTAACCCTAAAGTTTCATTAAGGCCCTTTGGAGCCATAGTACCTAGTCGGTAAATCCAACTGGTTTCACAACGCAGTAATTTAAGGCCCCTATTGCCACCCCACAGACACAAAGGTATATGATCTATTATGATGTATCGTAAGCAAGCTATACTATGTCCAGCCTGGACAAACTGTCTGGCTACAGGTTGCTCACTATGACCAGATGCAATAGCAGCTTTTATAGAGGATCTATGTGTAGCTTTCCTCTCACAAAGTGTGCGTTCAATCTTGCCGACGTAATATAGCCCGCATAGGCAGGTAATCAGATATACAATATATCTGGTAGTGCAAGTAACCCTATGTCGAATATAATATTTCTTCCCATTATGTGGATGACAAAAATGGGAGCCAACTGTCAAATCCCTACATGTTGTACAATTTAGGCAACGGTAACAGCCTGCTTTACGTCCAAGGAAACCTGCCTGCTCACTCTGGGTATGTTGTATTTTAGTAATATCAGTCTTCATAACCAAGTCTCTGATATTTCTCTCCCCATGTATAGCATGGCATGATTGACATATTGGTCAAACTAAGATTAGAGTCAGTGGTCACAACCGGCCACCATTTTTTAGCCACTTTCCGTATCCCATCACTGGCAACATTATAATGGTTAACATGGTTATAAGGTACATTTTGTATTTCTATGTTTGTATTCTGACAAAGAAGCATTATTAAAAGCTTCGAAATGTTGAACATTTACCTGCGCTTATGAGAGTGTTTCTTACCGGGTGCCGCATACACACGAGTGATATGCTTTGGATCCCCGCAGTGGTTTCCTAGAGATTGGCACCGGGACAGGTATTCAAGTAATAGGAGTTCTGCTTCAACTTGCATAATATATATATATATATATATCTCAAAGAAAAGGAAACTGTATACAATATGAAGCAAGTAATATAGCATTACAATGTTTCATAGAACAATATCGTACACCACTGCTTCTTACCATCCAACTACCAATAATAAGGGCATCAAATGGCCAGTGAGCGGGTGCAGTATATAGTGATTTCCCAACATGGAAATCTCAGGCACTGATACTTCTCACCATCATACCATCAATCATTATAACATCAGATGGCAAGTGAGCGAGTGTAACTAATATTGAAATGACGTAAGGTGCTTCTACTGTCGGTTGCTAATGGTTCCATCCTACTGTGATTTATGTAACTGATGAGAGAGCACTTAAAAGGAAAAAAAGGAGAAGAGAAAAGTGCAGCAAAACAAAAGCTATTTTCCAATCACCAAGTATAGAAAAAGTTAGAAGGGTGTAAAGTCTCTCTGATAATTATCCTGCACTGCTGCTTCTCGTCATCATATTTTGATAGATCAAAACATCGAATGGCCAGTGAGCGGGTGCCTTAGGTAAACAGGAGAAATATATGAGAAATTTTGCTGCCAGATAAGAAAAAAGAGACAATGTGTTTAATTAGATGCTGAACAATAAGTGAATGTTGTTACTAATATCATACACAGCTGCTTCTTGCCATCCAACTACCAATAATAAGGGCATCGAATGGCCAGTTAGTGGGTCCAGTATATAGAGATTTCCCAACCTGGAATTATCATGCACCATCATACTTCTCACCATCATACCATCAAACATTGGAACATCAGATGGCAAGTGAGTGAGTGTAACTGATATTGGAAGGAAGTAAGGTGCTTCTACTGTCGGTTGCTAATGGTAACTGTCCTATTGTGAATTGCGTAACCGATGAGAGAGCACTGAAAAGTAGAAAGGAAAAGAGGAAAGTGCAGCAAAACAAAGACTAAAATTATTTTCCAATCACCAAGTATACAAATAATCTGGAGGGTGCAAAGTCTCTATTAATTATCCCGCACTGCTGCTTCTCGCCATCATATTTTGTTAGATCAAAAACATTGAATGGCCAGTGAATGGGTGCTTTAGGTAAATATGAGAAATATATAGAGAAATGTGCTATCAGATTAGCAAAAAGAGACAGTTTGTTTAATAAGATGCTGAACAATAACTAGATGTTGTTAATATGATATGCATTAGATATAATCACTGTACTTCCCTTGTTCAAATTCTTTTCATGGTGGATTTTCAAAGGATTTTAGCTGCTAATGTGGATATGCATTATGTCTTTCCAAAAATATGGTCCGGTAGCCAAATGCTGCCTCCTACATGCACGTTTCACCGAGGGTGGTTTCATCAAGGAGTCGGGGAGACTAGATAGATTAGATTAGATACTAACATGATAAAGAAAGATTACCAGCGCTGGCTGATCATGCTTATAAAATATGTAAATAACAATCTATATTCCAAAAGGCTTAATAATTAAAATACCACATTTATTTCACATGTATAGACATATAAAAGGATTAATATATAATAAATGAATAAAATATTCGATAATATATGCCACAAGATGTCTGAATTATTTGTATATCCACATTTGGCTGTTAGTAGCACTCAAGGGGACTAAAGACACTGGAGATGTCCATCACTAATTGGTTATTTTTGTATAAAGCCGATAATTTTGCAGATATGAGGTATTTACCAGTGATCCTGAAAGCAGATAATGTCCACCTGTTGTATAGCTGGGTCGGTTATCCTCTTTGGCATGGAGGATTGGATCCGAAAGGGTGGATGCTGCTAAATAAATGTCCCAAATGGTGTGCACCAGAGTGTCAGGAAAGCCAGTGGTAATGATGAATGTCAGGATAAATGAAATAGCTCAACGCGTTTCGCTGGTTTAGATGATCCAGTTTCCTCACTTGCTCCTGAGGAAGCTGGATCATTGAGTTGCCACCTGTCTACATGAATAATATGTTTATGATACAAAATCCCCTCCTTCTGACAAGGAACGGGATTTCCAGTGAGAATATGATTTAAGAGCATTATAGAGAGAATCTGACGTACATATTGCTCTATCTTGAGATCTGCATTAACAATTATCTCTGAAATTATTTATGAATACTTGGTACTATAGATGATTTTGAATGAGTATATGACAATGTCATTTTCTTTGCTGGAAATAACAGATAAAGCGGTTTAGATACTTTGTTTCATTTATCCTGCAATACGAGTCATAGATTTGGTTCGGTTATACAGGGCTGTTTTTGGTAGCAAACACCCTGTTTTTTTTTTAACCTATGTATATATTATATATGTTCAATGTGTGTTTGTGTATAAGTAAGTCCATACATAAAAGTTACGTTTTAGCAATTTAGTTTAAGAGTGTCCCATGAACAGGGCCGTTTCTTGGGGCAGGCGAGCAGTGCAACCGCACTGGGCGCCCGCCGCGGCACTAACTGTGGCTCCCTGCTTCCCCTTCCTATTTCTCCCCGAGTAACCCGCTCGGGGGGGCGGAGTTTCACGTAATGACGCAGTTGCGTCGTTACGCCACGACGCAACCCCGTCACTCCGCGAAACTCGCCCCCCCCCGAGCGGAGTACAGAGGGGGATCCAAGTTAGGAAGAGGGAAAGGGTGGCACGAGGAGCGACTGGTGAGGCAGGCCGAAGAGCGATATTCACCTCTGTAAGTATTCTCTCTCTCTCTCTCAATGTGTAAAATGGGGACACCTGCCGTAATGTGTGAAATGGGGACTGTTGCCTGCCGTAGAGTGGGGATTTAATGTATCAAGGGCATTGCGGTATGTGGCATAATATGGTGCAGGGGGCATTACTGTGTGGGGCTTAATATGGTAGAATTTTTTTGTTGCCTGTGGTGGTCGTGAAGATCTGTTGGAGCAGGGTCAAAAACTGGATTGTGAGATAGTCTTTTCAGACGAGGCCATGCCCATTTAAATGAGTCCACACCCATTTAGATGAGGCCACGCCCCCTTGCAGGTGCGCACAAGTTTTTTTTTTATCTAGATGTGTGGGGGGGCACATTTTTTATGTCATGGGGGGAAATTTTTAAATCTCGCACTGGGAGCCAAATTGGCTAGAAACAGCCCTGCCCATGAAAGAGAGTTTTATTTTGTCTCTAATTCTGTGTTACCTGGGAGAAGACATGTATGGAAAGTCTTGCCAAGGAGAGATCATAGCAATGATTTAACAGAAAATTCAGTGCAAGTAATACATTAAGGTATAGCAAAAGCACTTAGGAAAAGTGAATGCTAGATTTGTACTCATCTGCCTTTATGTGTATAGGTGAATATACCCATACTAGCTCACTGTACCAGCACCACATATATGATACATAGAGAATGGTCTTGCCATAGTAAAACAAATAAAAACATTTGTATTTAATGATGCACATAAAATAGTCTGTACTGAATTTACCCTATCTAAATATGCGTGCAAAAAATAATAATTTATGTCCCTACCTGTGCCAGTTGTAACTGGGACGACTGAGATTTGCATGCATTTTCAGAAATGATATATTATATTGCAGTTGCTGTAATTATTTTAGACATTGTATTCATGAATTTCAAGTGTCCATCGATAAATAGCATACTGTGCATGCATTCTGCTCTGGCCGCTCAGCAGGTCAGCATGCATATGGCAAGATGGCAACTACAACCTGGTCTCTGCACATTTTCCCCTCAAATTCCAGCTCACCTGGAGAGGAAGGTCTGTATTTAAGAAAATGGGCATTGGGAGAGATATCCATTAGTTTTGTTTCTAAAACAGTTTTTTCATTAAAATTTAAATTGAAAGCCTATTTTCTGGTGTGAAGTTTATTTATTTTCATGTTTTTATTAACAGTTTCTTATATAGTGGAGAATACTCCATTGCTCTTTAAAATTGGAACAACAGTTACCGGAGCCAGAATAACCGGAGCTCTGGATGTGAAGTCAGTGACAAAGTCAAGAGCAGAGAGTGAGGAGGGGAACGAGTTGGAGGTGGGCAGAGTAGTGAGTTGAGAGTGGCAAAGAGGTGCTGGGGGTTGGAAGACTGGGAGGAGATGAGGTTAATGAAAGATGACTGTTAAGCAAGAGAAAGGGCAGTACTGAAGGATGAGAAGATAATTTTGAAATGGAAGAAGTCTTCCTTAGAGCGTGATTTCCTCCAGTGTCACTCAGCAGTACATGATCATTTTTGAAGATATCTGTTGCATTTGGTGTGCCAGGGTTGGGGCATTAATTTGCGAGGGTGAATAGTGGTTGGTGGAGCAACAGAGTCAAGAGTAGAAGTAAGGGATGCATTGTATATGGAAGTGGCTTGTTCAGGGCATGAGAGAGAGAATAGAAGAGAGAAGTGAGTCAAATAGGGAGAAAATGAATATGGTGTCAATAGCCTCAATGTTATGCTTAGTGATGGTAGCCTTAGAAGGGGGAAATGGGGAAGCAGAGAAAGATAGGTTAAAGGAGAGCGGGTGGTGTTTAGATAGGGGAAATGGGGAGTTGCAAAAATCAGAAATATCACAACGGTGATTGAAGAAGAGATTCAGTGAGCTCCCATTCACATAGGAGGGTGGAAAGGTCCACTGGGAGAGACCAAGTTAAGAGGTGAGGTTAAGGAGTTTAGAGCAGGGGATTGTGTGAGGATATCGATGGGGATGTTGAAATCGCCTCAGGATAATGAAGGGAATGTCAGAAGAGAGGAAGTGAGGAATCCAGGAAGCAAAGTTGTCGATGAATTTGGAGGCAATGCCAATTGGGGCAGTAAATGACTGCTACTCTAAGATGGACTGGTTAAAAGAGGCGTATAGCATGGATCTCAAATGTAGAGAGTGTAAGGGATGGTTCTGGTTGTATGAGTTGGTAGGAGTAACTAGAAAGTAAAAGGACCTCAGCAACACCCCCATGTCGACCCCTAGGTCAGGGGAGGGGGGTGAATGTGAGGCCCCAGCAGAGATAGCAGCAGGAGAATTAGTGGGATTAATCCAGGTTTCAGTAATGGCTAGTAGGTGCATGGAGTCAGAAATGAAAAGATCATGAATGGGGACCAGTTTGTTACAAACAGATCTGGCACTCTAGAGGGTGCAGTATAGGGGGTATTAGTTTGTAGGAGAGATGTGAATGAGATTATCAGGGTTGTTGTAGCAATAAGGTGAGATTAACTTTGAGGGCAGGTATGATGAGAGAGTGGTGATGGTTAGGGTGCTTGAGCTAGGAAGGGAAACTGCAGGAGGTTGGCAGGGAGGGAGTTCAGTGTGATGTGGATGGAGGTATGGGGAGATTACAGAAAAGGAAGGGATAGAGCAGGGCTGAGTGGTGGGGTAGTAGGACCATGAGGCAGAGGTGAATGAAAGTATGGTAACAGGAAATGAGGGGAAAGGAAACAGAGGGATGGAGGGGAGACAGAGGAAGGGAGAGAGGAGGAGACTAGGGGGGGGGGATAAAGATACATTATTAGGTAGACAATGAGTGTTGTGGGGAGTAGAAGAAAACCTTGACATAGTGTTAAGTATGTACAAAGGTGAGGGAAACTGGAACTAGAAGTAGAAGCTGGAAGGGAATCAGAGCAGAAGAATTGCAGAAATGCAAGTGAGAAAAGCAGTGTAATCTTAATGGGTGTAGATTTAGTTTGAAGTGAATCAAAAGCGTAGATAAAGTGGGTGTAGAAATGTATTTGGACTGTAAGAAATGAGAGGATTGTGAGCGAGGGATAAAAAGCAATGGTAAATCAGAAAGGACTTTAAAGTGTTTGTAGGTAAAATTGCATTAGTGTAGCGGTGCATAAAAAACAAATTACAAAAATACAGATAAAAGCATTTGTTGGTAAAATAGATGTTTTTTTAAATGTCCAAGTAAGCATAGCCAGATTAAGGGGGGATGCAGGGCATACTGTACCCCGGGCCCCCCTGTGTCAGGGCCCCCCTTCCAGAGCACACTGATATCACTCGCTTTCCATATATATACACAACCTATACCTCCCACCATGATGCATTCCAGGAGGGACAAAATGCTCTCTACCTGGACTTCCTTCTAAATTTGTAATTGCAAACAACTGTGTGTAAATACCTTTCTAATCAATTAAATATTTCAACAAAGGTGACGCCAATCATATAGTGAGGGGGAAGTACATGTAGAGAGCATTTTATCCCTCCTGAAATTGGACATGTTGGGAGTTATGCACAATCTAATATACACCCCCACCTTCCACCGGGGCCCGCCTGTCTTAAGTGCCCCGGGCACCCCCAAGGTTTACTCCGGCCCTGCAAGTAAGGTAGATCTGTGCTGTTTAATCAGATTCAACAATCAGGAGGTGAATGATATGAAGAGTAAGTGACTTACATTTTGTATTAGTTTTCTATGTTTTGTTAGATAGGTGTCCTTTTGTTTTCCTTGTGTTTCACTTAGTGATGTGCACCGGAAATTTTTCGGGTTTTGTGTTTTGGTTTTGGATTCGGTTCCGCGGCCGTGTTTTGGATTCGGACGCGTTTTGGCAAAACCTCCCTGAAATTTTTTTGTCGGATTCGGGTGTTTTTTTTACAAAAAAACCCTCAAAAACTGCTTAAATCATAGAATTTGGGGGTCATTTTGATCCCATAGTATTATTAACCTCAATAACCATAATTTCCACTCATTTTCAGTCTATTCTGAACACCTCACACCTCACAATATTATTTTTAGTCCTAAAATTTGCACTGAGGTCGCTGGATGGCTAAGCTAAGCGACACAAGTGGCTGACACAAAATCCTGGCCCATATAGGAGTGGCACTGCAGTGTCAGGCAGGATGGCACTTCAAAAAAATTGGCCCCAAACAGCACATGATGCAAAGAAAAAAAGAGGCGCACCAAGGTCGCTGTGTGACTAAGCTAAGCGACACAAGTGGCCGACACAAACACCTGGCCCATCTAGGAGTGGCACTGCAGTTTTCTAGCGAGAGGATGAGTGCTTGCATCCTCATGTGAAGCTGAACCACTAGCCATGAACATAGGCCAGGGCCTCAGCCGTTCCTTGCCACTCCGTGTCGTAAATGGCATATTGGCAAGTTTACGCTTCTCCTCAGGCGCTTTTAATTTTGATTTTTGGGTCATTTTACTGAACTTTTGTTTTTTGGATTTTACATGCTCTCTACTATGACATTGGGCATCGGCCTTGGCAGACGACGTTGATGGCATTTCATTGTCTCGGCCATGACTAGTGGCAGCAGCTTCAGCACGAGGTGGAAGTGGATTTTGATCTTTCCCTATTTTACCCTCCACATTTTTGTTCTCCATTTTTTAATGTGTGGAATTGTATACCAGTATCAATAGCAATGGCCTACTACTATATATACTGCGCACAACTGAAATGCACCACAGGTATGGATGGATAGTATACTTGATGACACAGAGGTAGGTAGAGCAGTGGCCTTCCGTACTGTACTGCTATATATACTGGTGGTCACTGGTCAGCAAAACTCTGCACTGTACTCCTCCTATATAATACAGCTGCTCTCCAGTCCCCACAATTAAGCAGTGTGAGCACAGATATATGCAGCACACTGAGCACAGATATGGAGTTTTTTTCAGGCAGACAACGTATACTGGTGGTCACTGGTCAGCAAAACTCTGCACTGTACTCCTCCTATATATATACTGGTGGTCCCCAGTCCCCACAATTAAGCAGTGTGAGCACAGATATATGCAGCACACTGAGCACAGATATGGAGTGTTTTTCAGGCAGACAACGTATACTGGTGGTCACTGGTCAGCAAAACTCTGCACTGTACTCCTCCTATATAATATACTGGTGGTCCCCAGTCCCCACAATAAAGCAGTGTGAGCACAGATATATGCAGCACACTGAGCACAGATATGGAGTGTTTTTCAGGCAGACAACGTATACTGGTGGTCACTGTCAGCAAAACTCTGCACTGTACTCCTCCTATATAATACAGCTGCTCCCCAGTCCCCACAATTAAGCAGTGTGAGCACAGATATATGCAGCACACTGAGCACAGATATGGAGTGTTTTTCAGGCAGACAACGTATAATACTGGTAGTCACTGGTCACCAAAACTCTGCACTGTACTCCTCCTATATAATATACTGGTGGTCCCCAGTCCCCACAATAAAGCCGTGTGAGCACAGATATATGCAGCACACTGAGCACAGATATGGAGTGTTTTTCAGGCAGACAACGTATACTGGTGGTCACTGGTCAGCAAAACTCTGCACTGTACTCCTCCTATATAATACTGCTGCTCCCCAGTCCCCACAATTAAGCAGTGTGAGCACAGATATATGCAGCACACTGAGCACAGATATGGAGTGTTTTTCAGGCAGACAACCTATACTGGTGGTCACTGATCAGCAAAACTCTGCACTGTACTCCTCCTATATAATATACTGGTGGTCCCCAGTCCCCACAATAATGCAGTGTGAGAACAGATATATGCAGCACACTGAGCACAGATATGGAGTGTTTTTCAGGCAGACAACGTATACTGGTGGTCACCGGTCAGCAAAACTCTGCACTGTACTCCTCCTATATAATACTGCTGCTCCCCAGTCCCCACAATTAAGCAGTGTGAGCACAGATATATGCAGCACACTGAGCACAGATATGGAGTGTTTTTCAGGCAGACAACATATACTGGTGGTCACTGGTCAGCAAAACTCTGCACTGTACTCCTCCTATATAAAACTGCTGCTCCCCAGTCCCCACAATTAAGCAGTGTGAGCACAGATATATGCAGCACACTGAGCACAGATATGGAGTGTTTTTCAGGCAGACAACTTATACTGCTGGTCACTGGTCAGTAAAACTCTGCACTGTACTCCTCCTATATAATACAGCTGGTCCCCAGTCCCCACAATTAAGCAATAAGCACAAATATTTTTGCATCAAGAATTCAAGATTAATAAACGGAGAGGACGCCAGCCACGTCCTCTCCCTAACATTTCCAATGCACGAGTGAAAATGGTGGCGACGCGCGGCTGCTTATATAGAATCCGAATCTCGCGAGAATCCGACAGCGGGATGATGACGTTCGGGCGCGCTCAGGTTAACCGAGCCATACGGGAGAATCCGAGTATGCCTCGGACCCGTGTAAAATGGGTGAAGTTCGGGGGGGTTCGGTTTCCGAGGAACCGAACCCGCTCATCACTAGTTTCACTTCGATTGAACGCTGATGGAATGCTGTTATGTGTCAATTTTATCACACTTTGATAATAATGCAAACTTAGATAAGAAATACACAACCAACCGTCTTTGCACAGAATACAGGATAGAACTTAAGTAGAGAAATACTGCATTTGAAACCCATAATCGGAATCTCCAATGACTACCCACCCCCTAGAATGCCAGGCAGTAAATTATGTTACAAAAACAAACAGGCATACCACATAGTTAACAACTGGGTCTAGACAATTCAAAACTAAAGAAGACACATCATAATGAGATACTATGAACTAATGTTTCAATTTGCATTACCTAGTAATATCAGCCTGGCCTATAGAAGTATAATGCAGCAGAATATGTTTGGTGGTTGTAATCAAGTTAACATATGGTTATATTATCAATGGAGGATGAGTGCATATCAGCATATTATAATATCCCTAAGATTAATTTAAAAAAAAAGTAAGCATTCTTGCAATAAAATTGAAACAATAATCAATTTAAATTGTTTTTATAAAAACCTGAATCACATTTTATATTTTATTCCATGTACAAGATCCCAAAATCTCGGTGCAATGACAGATGTCCTCCTGGGTACAGAAAAGCTTTTAATGGAGGGTTCCATGTCTGCTGCTATGACTGTGTCCCATGTTCTGAGGGAGAAATTTCAAATACAACAGGTAGGAATGTGTTACAGTATATACATAAGATAAATCAACATATGAGAGTAAAAATGTTACATATACAGAACATACTGCTTAGTTGTTTTATAATGAACAATAGAACTGACCCACCGAGATTATATGTATGGTTTTATATTACATTTTAGACAGTGAGATCTGCCATAGATGCCCTGATGAAGAGTGGCCGGATGAGAGAAAAGTGAGATGTGCTCCCAAAATATATGACTTTCTGTCTTATGAAAAGGACATTGTGGTGCAAATATCTGCAGTAACAGCCTCATCTTTCTCTGCCATAACATTATTTATTTTAGGGAACTTTATTTATTACTGGAACACTCCAATTGTGAAAGCCAATAACCGGGCTATAAGTTTCATTCTCCTGATCTCCATATTGCTGAGCTTCCTCTGTGTGTTTTTGTTCCTCGGCCGACCAGTGGATATAACCTGCAGACTCAGACAGACATCATTTGGGATCTTCTTCTCCACAGCTGTCTCTTCTGTATTAGCCAAGACTGTCACTGTCTTCATTGCTTTCAAAGCCACCAAACCTGGTAGCTCCTGGAGGAAGTGGGTCACACTCAAAGTAACTAATTATGTGGTCATTGTGTGCTCCTCTATCCAAGTTCTTATATGTGGTATCTGGCTGACTGTTTCTTCTCCCTACCAAGAGTATGACCATCACTCCTATAAGGAAATGATCATCATTCAGTGTAATGAGGGGTCAGTGATTGGGTTATACTCTATGTTGGGTTACATAGGGATCCTGGCATCTGTGAACTTTGTTCTGGCTTTCATGGTGAGGACATTACCGGACAGCTTTAATGAGGCCAAGTACATCACCTTCAGCATGTTGGTGTTCTGCAGTGTCTGGATTGCAATGATCCCAGCCTATATTAGCACCAAAGGGAAATACATGGTGGCTGTGGAGATATTTGCCATACTGACCTCATGTGCCAGTGTTCTGGGCTGTATATTTTTCCCAAAGATGTATATTTTGCTTATAAAACCTGAATTTAACTCCAGAAAAACAGTTCTGGGGAAAAACAGTACATAAACCATAAGATACTGTACATATATATCTCACTCCTTTCCCTGTCATCCCCCCACACCTCCATCCATATCACACTGAACTCTTTCTCTACCCACATCCTGCAGTTTCCCTTCCTAGCTCAAGTACCCGCACCATCACTACTCTCTCATCATCCCTGCCCTCAAAATTAATCTCACCACAATGCTACAGCAAACCTGATAATCTCATTCACATCTCTCCCGCAAACTCACACCACCTATCCTATGCCCTATGGAATGCCAGATCTGTTTGTAACAAACTGGTCCCCAATCTTGACCTTTTAATTTCCAACTCCATGCACCTACTAACCAATTACTTAAACCTGGATCAGTCTTTCTGACACTACTTCTCCTGCTACTCTCTCTGCTGGGTGCCTGATATTCACACACACACCCCGGCCTGGCGGTCACCATGGGGGTGGTGTTGGGGTCCTTTTACCTTCTAGTTACTCCTACCAACTCATACCACCAGAAGCATCCCTTACATTCTCTACATTTGAGGTCCATGCACTACTTCCAACCAGTCCATCTTAGAGTAGCTGTCATTTACCGCCCCCCCCAGCATTGCCTCCAAATTCATCGACAACTTTGCTTCCTAACTTCCTTACTTCCTCTCTTCTGACATTCCTTCCATTATCCTGAGGCGATTTCAACATCCCCATTGATATCCCCACAAAACCCCCTGCCTCTAAACTCCTTAACCTCACCTCTTCACTTAGTCTCTCCCAGTGGACCTCTTCATCCTCACATATAAATGGGAGCTCACTGGATCTGGTCTTCCCTCACCGCTGAGCTATTTCTGATTTCTCCAACTCCCTCTTTCTCCTCTCTGACCACAACCTGCTTTCCTATAACCTATCTCTTTCTGCTACCCCATCTCTACCTTCTAAGACTACCATCACTTAGCGTAACATTGAGGCTATTGACACCACATTCCTATCCTCCCTGTTTGACTCTATTATTTCACCTATTCTCTCTCCTCATGTACTGAACAAGCCACTTCCCTATACAATGCATTCATTACTTCTGATCTTGACTGTGTCACTCCACCAACCACTATTCACCATCGCAAATTAACAACTCAACCCTGGCTCACCTAATGCACCAGATATCTTCAAAAATGCTCACGCACTGCTGAGCATCTTTTTAGTGCTGTCCTTTCCCTCGCTAAACATTCATACTTTAAGAACCTCATCTCCTCCCAGTCTTCCAACCCCTGGTGCCACTTTGCCACTCGCAACTCACTCTTCTGCCCACCTCCAACTCATCTTCCATCTTATCTCTCTGCTCTTGACTTTGCCACTTACTTCACATCCAGAATTTACTCCATACATCAGGACATCACATCACACCAGGCCATCAGCAACCTGCCTCCTCCCATCCCTTACCACCTCTCCCCATCCCTCTCTCCAACTCTGACATACTTCTCCCCTGTATCCAGATAGATATTCTGGATCCAGAAGTCATGGCCCTCATCCGTTCCTCCCCCATCACCACCTCCCCACTTGACCCTACACCCTTCCACCTCCTCCGCTACCTCTCTCCTTCTGCCTGTTCGCATCTTTATCACCTTCTCAATCTCTCCCTCTCATCAGGCACTGTCCCCTCTGCCTTCAAGCATGCACTCATCTCTCCTATTCTTAAAAAACCTAACCATGATCCAGACACTCTCTCCAACTACCAACCCATCTCTCTCCTCCCTTTTGCCTCCAAATTCCTTGAGCATATTGTCTACAACCACCTTACTTCCTTTCTCTCCTCACACTCACTGCTTGACCCATTCCAGTCTGGCTTCTGCCCACTCCATTCCACTAAAATTGCCCTTACAAAAGTCTGCAATGACCTCCATGCTGCTAAATCTAAGGGACACAACTCTCTTCTTATTCTTCTTGACATCTCTGCTGCTTTTGACACTGTGGACCACACTCTCCTACTGCAAATTCTTCACTCCAATGGTCTGCATGATATTGTCTTCTCCTGGCTGTCTTCCTACCTCTCTGTCCATTCATTCTCTGTCTTCTCTCATGACTCCACCTCCCCCTCACTTCCACTAACTGTAGGTGAACCCCAAGGTTCTGTCCTTGGTCCTCTTTTTTTCTATCAATACATCCTCATTAGGTAACCTTATTAGTTCTTTTGATTTCCAATATCATCTCTATGCTGATGACACACAAATCTATTTCTCCTCTCTTGACCTCTCCCCTGTTCAACTTACGCAGATCTCCAACTGTCTCTCTGCTATCTCAGTTTGGATGTTCCAGCACTTTATTAAACTTAACATGTCTAATACCAAGCTGATCATCTTCCCTCCCACATAACCTCACCTCCCACAATTTCATTATCTATTTATGGTACTACTATCTCCTCTAGCCCCCAATTGCTCTGTCTTGACGTAATCCTTAACTCCTCTCTCTCCTTCAAACCACACATTCAGCACCTCTCACAAACCTGTCATTTTCATCTAAAAATATTTCCAGGATCAGCCCCTTTCTTACCCAGGATACCACTAAGACCCTTATTCACTCACTGGTCATCTCCAGACTGGACTACTGTAAGCTCCTACTGACTGGCATCTCTGACAAAAGCTCAATGCTGCTGCCCAGCGCATCTTCCTCACCAAATGCACTATGTCCACCTCCCCTCTCCTAAAAGCCCTTCACTGGCTTCCTGTCCCTTTTAGAATCCCTTTTAAGCTTCTCACACTCACTTACAAAGCCCTCACCCACACCTCTCCCATTTACACCTCTGACCTTATCTCCCTTTACACTCCCACTCATTCTGTTCTCTTTGCTAATGCACGCAAACTCTCCTGCCTACTGAATACTTCCTCCTACTCCTACCTCCAAGATTTTTGATGTGCTGCTCCCTTTCTCTGGAATTCCCTACCTCTACTGCTCAGACTCTCCACCTCTCTACAAAACCTCAACCGAGCTCTCAAGACCCAATTCTTCACCAACCACAGCCAAATCTCATCCTAAATCTCTATTCCATGTCACTGTCTCCTTCATCTGTATCACACCTGTCTGTCTACCCCTCCCCTTTAGAATGTAAGGTTACATGATTAAGTGCCAGCCCCTACCCTCTCATCAGTACTGTAATTACTAGTGTCTGCTTATATTCAAAAATCACCCTCTTTGCATGCTAGTGTAGAGTGGTGATGTGCGTGGGATGAGTATATAAACTATTACCAATGCATGTGCAGCAATAGTGGAATTGGCGCCCCAGAGGGTTGGAATTATGCACAACCTTCATTTTGTTTAGACAATAGTGTATTATAACATTTCATATAGTATAAAACCATGAGTTCAAATACCAAAGTTTTATTAAAATTCATAAAAAATGGCTACAATGTCCATATACATATGACAGCTCTTTGGTACATTATCCCCCTACCACATGTAATGGGGGTCTAGACAGACACAAGTGTACATATACTTCTATGATATCCTCCTTCCAATATAGTCGATTGGAGGTCACATCAAAAGAAAGACAGAAACACTAACGCATTTTGTCTCATGCCGAGACCTCATCAGTGATATATCTCAATTTGGAAGTTTACCAATTAAAGGATTGTACCATATCAGAATGTTCTTGGACACTCATATCAACCAAACAGGCCACATGTTATTACAAATGTGAGCAATCATGCCTAATACTCACTAAAAATAGATGTGTGATACTTAGGAGTTCAGGTTCACAAGGAGAATTCACAGGAGTATGTAAAAAATACTCAACCATCTGATCACATAAGATGTGTGTCCTAGTATCACAGTGATAGGAATCTTTGCCTCGTCTCCTCCAATTGCACCCCAGCTTCTAAGATATTTCTCAAAACTCAGGAATTGAGATACAGGTAACTTGATTTTTAAGGCATCCAGATGATGACTTGAAGAAACAAGAAGAGTGTTCTGATTAGTGGATTTATCATTTGGTAAACTTTACATTAAATACTCCTCATAGGATACAGAGTCATTTAATTATCTATGTTTCTCCATATCATAGGCTGACACATCCTGCAGTGCCACTGCACCACTCTTATCTGCCTTTCGAATAACAATAGATTCATTATTGCATAACAAAGAAAACATCTTCTTCTCATCAAGACATCCAAACTTTTGTAGCCACTGGTGCTGTCTTCTTAATAAACATTCCCTGGGCATTTTCATTAGACAGGAGTTAGGTACTGAATTAAAAAAAAATGAGAGAACAGATTTTGTCATTTGATAGAGAATGTACATCTCGTTTAACTGCTGACAAGACTGAACCTTGAGAAATATCATTCTGAAATTGTAGCATGTAAAAGAAAGAAACTTGAGACAGTTGAACAAGACTATAAAAATCAACAGATATAATGCTGGTTATTAGGGGATGGTAGTTTTGGCTGTGACAGAGCTGGTGCATGCTTTAGGAGATGGCAATAGGGTTCCAGTTTATGATACCTACTCTTCTCACTCCACATCTGACTCCGAAAGCTTAGATGCTCCTTCACCTAAAGGGGCTTTAATAGAGGTGACCAGATGCTACATGCGAATCTCCGGGTTGTTGAGGAGTATCCACCTGAGATGGTGTGGTCAGAAGATGACGTCCAAAAGGCAGGAGAAACTGACTAGAGTGGAGAATATATTACTTTCATGGGACCTGAATTTTGTCCCGACTTGTAGATTTGACTCATTTGATTGGACCCTCCTTTGCATCCTTCTGATCCATTGATCAACCCATATGGCCAATTGCATCAAGGAATACAAAGAGATTGCAATGGATACTGCACCAGATGATCTTTTGTTTGATCTGTGAAGCCTGCGTAATGCTGGGTCATTCCAACCACAATCGTTGGCCCAGCACTGAAATTCTGTGCAGTATGCTTCGGCTGTACTCCTTCCTTGCCACAGAGAATGTAACTAAGCTTCCGCTGCAGTAGCTCGATCAGATAATTGCAGAGGACCCCCAAGGCAGCGAAGAAGGCATCCACTGACTGGCGTGCTGGATGTTCTGCAGGTAGACTAAATGCCCAGTTTTGCAGGGCACTTTGGAGTAGTGACATAACATTCCCTACTCTTTGGACCTCTAATCCAGAAGAGTGTGGCCTAATCCAAAAGTATAGCTTGCATGCCTCACGAACATTAAAAATCTGCGTCTGATCTCCAGAGAATTGATTAGGGAGATTCAACTTGGATTATTTACTAGCTAATGCTGCCAACGGAGAAGTTTTGAGTCTCTGGTCTTGAGAGGCCACTTGGAGGGACAAATCCTGAAACTTCTAATTCATCACCTGATGGTGATTGGTTAGGACTTGGAAAGGATTTAGTTCCAGTGTATTCATCTACCAACTGAATATTTTAGGGCTGGGATAATGTTAGGGAGCTCCAGAACTATTTTTTTTAATACTCCTAGAGCTGGTGAGAAGGTTGTAAATGCTGATTTACATACAGGACTAAAAGCTATACTTTAAACACACTTAAATACACTTTAAAATGGAGCCGCTGCGGCTGCTGTAATTAATCCTTTTACCCTTATATTGTACACAAACCTTACGTACACTGTCCGCACTCTGCATACATACGCCGAAAGGGCGTAGCGACTACACAGTTTGCATACACAGGCCTACACGCTGTTAACACAATGCAGCAGCCCGAGTGGCTGTAAGTACACTTTAAACCTTCAGCAAGGAAATAGGACACGACACCAGATTGTATTTCAAAATTAAGTTGGGGTCTAACTAGTGATGAGCACCAGAAATTTTTCGGGTTTTGTGTTTTGGTTTTGGGTTCGGTTCCACGGCCGTGTTTTGGGTTCGAACGCGTTTTGGCAAAACCTCACCGAATTTTTTTTGTCGGATTCGGGTGTGTTTTGGATTCGGGTGTTTTTTTCAAAAAACCCTAAAAAACAGCTTAAATCATAGAATTTGGGGGTCATTTTGATCCCAAAGTATTATTAACCTCAATAACCATAATTTCCACTCATTTTCAGTCTATTCTGAACACCTCACACATCACAATATTATTTTTAGTCCTAAAATTTGCACCAAGGTCGCTGGATGGCTAAGCTAAGCGACCCAAGTGGCCGACACAAACACCTGGCCCATCTAGGAGTGGCACTGCAGTGTCACGCAGGATGGCCCTTCCAAAAAACACTCCCCAAACAGCACATGACGCAAAGAAAAAAAGAGGCGCAATGAGGTAGCTGTGTGAGTAAGCTAAGCGACCCTAGTGGCCGACACAAACACCTGGCCCATCTAGGAGTGGCACTGCAGTGTCACGCAGGATGGCCCTTCCAAAAAACACTCCCCAAACAGCACATGACGCAAAGAAAAAAAGAGGCGCAATGAGGTAGCTGTGTGAGTAAGCTAAGCGACCCTAGTGGCCGACACAAACACCAGGCCCATCTAGGAGTGGCACTGCAGTGTCACGCAGGATGGCCCTTCCAAAAAACACTCCCCAAACAGCACATGACGCAAAGAAAAAAAGAGGCGCAATGAGGTAGCTGTGTGAGTAAGCTAAGCGACCCTAGTGGCCGACACAAACACCTGGCCCATCTAGGAGTGGCACTGCAGTGTCACGCAGGATGGCCCTTCCAAAAAACACCCCCCAAACAGCACATGACGCAAAGAAAAATGAAAGAAAAAAGAGGTGCAAGATGGAATTGTCCTTGGGCCCTCCCACCCACCCTTATGTTGTATAAACAGGACATGCACACTTTAACCAACCCATCATTTCAGTGACAGGGTCTGCCACACGACTGTGACTGAAATGACTGGTTGGTTTGGACACCCACCAAAAAAGAAGCAATTAATCTCTCCTTGCACAAACTGGCTCTACAGAGGCAAGATGTCCACCTCATCATCATCCTCCGATATATCACCGTGTACATCCCCCTCCTCACAGATTATCAATTCGTCCCCACTGGAATCCACCATCTCAGCTCCCTGTGTACTTTGTGGAGGCAATTGCTGCTGGTCAATGTCTCCACGGAGGAATTGATTATAATTAATTTTAATGAACATCATCTTCTCCACATTTTCTGGATGTAACCTCGTACGCCGATTGCTGACAATGTGATCGGCGGCACTAAACACTCTTTCGGAGTACACACTTGTGGGAGGGCAACTTAGGTAGAATAAAGCCAGTTTGTGCAAGGGCCTCCAAATTGCCTCTTTTTCCTGCCAGTATAAGTACGGACTGTCTGACGTGCCTACTTGGATGCGGTCACTCATATAATCCTCCACCATTCTTTCAATGGGGAGAGAATCATATGCAGTGACAGTAGACGACATGTCCGTAATCATTGGCAGGTCCTTCAGTCCGGACCAGATGTCAGCATCAGCAGTCGCTCCAGACTGCCCTGCATCATTGCCAGCGGGTGGGCTCGGAATTCTGAGCCTTTTCCTCGCACCCCCAGTTGCGGGAGAATGTGAAGGAGGAGATGTTGACAGGTCGCGTTCCGCTTGACTTGACAATTTTGTCACCAGCAGTTCTTTGAACCCCAGCAGACTTGTGTCTGCCGGAAAGAGAGATCCAAGGTAGGTTTTAAATGTAGGATCGAGCACGGTGGCCAAAATGTAGTGCTCTGATTTCAACAGATTGACCACCCGTGAATCCTTGTTAAGCGAATTAAGGGCTCCATCCACAAGTCCCACATGCCTAGCGGAATCGCTCTGTGTTAGCTCCTCCTTCAATGTCTCCAGCTTCTTCTGCAAAAGCCTGATGAGGGGAATGACCTGACTCAGGCTGGCAGTGTCTGAACTGACTTCACGTGTGGCAAGTTCAAAAGGTTGCAGAACCTTGCACAACGTTGAAATCATTCTCCACTGCGCTTGAGACAGGTGCATTCCACCTCCTATATCGTGCTCAGTTGTATAGGCTTGAATGGCCTTTTGCTGCTCCTCCAACCTCTGAAGCATATAGAGCTGCTCCAGTCTTCTGTACGTGGTGCCTGTACGCCGAAAGTGTCCCGCAATTCTTCTGGCCACCGACAGCATCTCTTGCACGCCCCTCTCGTTTTTTAAATAATTCTGCACCACCAAATTCAAGGTATGTGCAAAACATGGGACGTGCTGGAATTTGCCCAGATTTAATGCACCCACAATACTGCTGGCGTTGTCCGATGCCACAAATCCACAGGAGAGTCCAATTGGGGTAAGCCATTCCGCGATGATCTTCCTCAGTTGCCGTAATAGGTTTTTAGCTGTGTGCGTATTCTGGAAAGCGGTGATACAAAGCGTAGCCTGCCTAGGAAAGAGTTGGCGTTTGCGAGATGCTGCTACTGGTGCCGCCGCTGCTGTTCTTGCGGCGGGAGTCCATACATCTACCCAGTGGGCTGTCACAGTCATATAGTCCTGAGTCTGCCCTGCTCCACTTGTCCACATGTCCGTGGTTAAGTGGACATTGGGTACAACTGCATTTTTTAGGACACTGGTGAGTCTTTTTCTGAGGTCTGTGTACATTTTCGGTATCGCCTGCCTAGAGAAATGGAACCTAGATGGTATTTGGTACCGGGGACACAGTACCTCCAACAAGTCTCTAGTTGCCTCTGCAGTAATGATGGATACCGGAACCACGTTTCTCACCGCCCAGGATGCCAAGGCCTCAGTTATCCGCTTTGCAGCAGGATGACTGCTGTGATATTTCATCTTCCTCGCAAAGGACTGTTGGACAGTCAATTGCTTGGTGGAAGTAGTAAAAGTGGTCTTACGAGTACGACTTCCCCTCTGGGATGACCATCGACTCCCAGCAGCAACAACAGCAGCGCCAGCAGCAGTAGGCGTTACACGCAAGGATGCATCGGAGGAATCCCAGGCAGGAGAGGACTCGTCAGAATTGCCAGTGACATGGCCTGCAGGACTATTGGCATTCCTGGGGAAGGAGGAAATTGACACTGAGGGAGTTGGTGGGGTGGTTAGCGTGAGCTTGGTTACAAGAGGAAGGGATCTACTGGTCAGTGGACTGCTTCCGCTGTCGCCCAAAGTTTTTGAACTTGTCACTGACTTATGATGAATGCGCTGCAGGTGACGTATAAGGGAGGATGTTCCGAGGTGGTTAACGTCCTTACCCCTACTTATTACAGCTTGACAAAGGCAACACACGGCTTGACAAATGTTGTCCGCATTTCTGTTGAAATACTTCCACACCGAAGAGCTGATTTTTTTGGTATTTTCACCAGGCATGTCAATGGCCCTATTCCTCCCACGGACAACAGGTGTCTCCCCGGGTGCCTGACTTAAACAAACCACCTCACCATCAGAATCCTCCTGGTCAATTTCCTCCCCAGCGCCAGCAACACCCATATCCTCCTCATCCTGGTGTACTTCAACACTGACATCTTCAATCTGACTATCAGGAACTGGACTGCGGGTGCTCCTTCCAGCACTTGCAGGGGGCGTGCAAATGGTGGAAGGCGCATGCTCTTCACGTCCAGTGTTGGGAAGGTCAGGCATCGCAAACGACACAATTGGACTCTCCTTGTGGATTTGTGATTTCGAAGAACGCACAGTTCTTTGCTGTGCTTTTGCCAGCTTGAGTCTTTTCATTTTTCTAGCGAGAGGCTGAGTGCTTCCATCCTCATGTGAAGCTGAACCACTAGCCATGAACATAGGCCAGGGCCTCAGCCGTTCCTTGCCACTCCGTGTGGTAAATGGCATATTGGCAAGTTTGCGCTTCTCCTCCGACAATTTTATTTTAGATTTTTGAGTCCTTTTTTTACTGATATTTGGTGTTTTGGATTTTACATGCTCTGTACTATGAAATTGGGCATCGGCCTTGGCAGACGACGTTGCTGGCATTTCATCGTCTCGGCCATGACTAGTGGCAGCAGCTTCAGCACGAGGTGGAAGTCGATCTTGATCTTTCCCTATTTTTGGAACCTCAACATTTTTGTTCTCCATATTTTAATAGGCACAACTAAAAGGCACCTCAGGTAAACAATGGAGATGGATGGATACTAGTATACTTATGGATTGACGAGCGACTGCCGACACAGAGGTAGCTACAGCCGTGGACTACCGTACTGCGTCTGCTGCTAATATAGACTGGATGATAATGAGATATAAAATATATATATATATCACTACTGCAGCCGGACAGGTATATATTATATAATGACGGACCTGCTGGACACTGTCAGCTCAGCACTGCAGACTCCTAAAGTAAGCTACTAGTAGTATCAAGAAGATAGAAAAAAAAAACACCACAGGTAGGTGGTATACAATTATGGATGGACTAGCGACTGCCGACACAGAGGTAGCTACAGCCGTGGACTACCATACTGCGTCTGCTGCTAATATAGACTGGATTATAATGATATAAAAAAATATATATATATATCACTACTGCAGCCGTACAGGTATATATTATATAATGACAGACCTGCTGGACACTGTCAGCTCAGCACTGCAGACTCCTAAAGTAAGCTACTAGTGGTATCAAGAAGATAGAAAAAAAAAACACCACAGGTAGGTGGTATACCATTATGGATGGACTAGCGACTGCCGACACAGAGGTAGCTACAGCCGTGGACTACCGTACTGCATCTGCTGCTAATATAGACTGGATGATAATGAGATATAAAATATATATATCACTACTGCAGCCGGACAGGTATATATTATATAATGACGGACCTGCTGGACACTGTCAGCTCAGCACTGCAGACTCCTAAAGTAAGCTACTAGTAGTATCAAGAAGATAGAAAAAAAAAAAACACCACAGGTAGGTGGTATACAATTATGGATGGACTAGCGACTGCCGACACAGAGGTAGCTACAGCCGTGGACTACAGTACTGCGTCTGCTGCTAATATAGACTGGATGATAATGATATAAAAAATATATATATATATCACTACTGCAGCCGGACAGGTATATATTATATAATGACGGACCTGCTGGACACTGTCAGCTCAGCACTGCAGACTCCTAAAGTAAGCTACTTGTAGTATCAAGAAGATAGAAAAAAAAAAAACACCACAGGTAGGTGGTATACAATTATGGATGGACTAGCGACTGCCGACACAGAGGTAGCTACAGCCGTGGACTACCGTACTGCGTCGGCTGCTAATATAGACTGGATGATAATGAGATATAAAATATATATATATCACTACTGCAGCCGGACAGGTATATATTATATAATGACGGACCTGCTGGACACTGTCAGCTCAGCACTGCAGACTCCTAAAGTAAGCTACTAGTATCAAGAAGATAGAAAAAAAAAACCACCACAGGTAGGTGGTATACAATTATGGATGGACGAGCGACTGCCGACACAGAGGTAGCTACAGCCGTGGACTACCGTACTGCGTCTGCTGCTAATATAGACTGGATGATAATGATATAAAATATATATATATCACTACTGCAGCCGGACAGGTATATATTATATAATGACGGACCTGCTGGACACTGTCAGCTCAGCACTGCAGACTCCTAAAGTAAGCTACTAGTAGTATCAAGAAGATAGAAAAAAAAAAAAACACCACAGGTAGGTGGTATACAATTATGGATGGACTAGCGACTGCCGACACAGAGGTAGCTACAGCCGTGGACTACCATACTGCGTCTGCTGCTAATATATACTGGATGATAATGAGATATAAAATATATATATATATCACTACTGCAGCCGGACAGGTATATATTATATAAGGACAGACCTGCTGGACACTGTCAGCTCAGCACTGCAGACTCCTAAAGTAAGCTACTAGTATCAAGAAGATAGAAAAAAAAAAAAAACACCACGGGTAGGTGGTATACAATTATGGATGGACGAGCGACTGCCGACACAGAGGTAGCTACAGCCGTGGACTACCGTACTGCGTCTGCTGCTAATATAGACTGGATGATAATGATATAAAAAATATATATATATATCACTACTGCAGCCGGACAGGTATATATTATATAATGACGGACCTGCTGGACACTGTCAGCTCAGCACTGCAGACTCCTAAAGTAAGCTACTAGTATCAAGAAGATAGAAAAAAAAAAAACACCACGGGTAGGTGGTATACAATTATGGATGGACGAGCGACTGCCGACACAGAGGTAGCTACAGCCGTGGACTACCGTACTGCGTCTGCTGCAGTGCTAATATAGACTGGATGATAATGATATAAAAAATATATATATATCACTACTGCAGCCGGACAGGTATATATTATATAATGACGGACCTGCTGGACACTGTCAGCAGAATGCGTTTATAGAATAAAAACACCACACGACGAGTGTTTAACTTTTTCAGGCAGACAATCACAATATACTGGTGGTCAGTGGTCACTGGTCAGTCACACTGGCACTGGCAGTGGCACTCTGGCAGCAAAAGTGTGCACTGTTAAAATATGTACTCCTGCTATAACTGCTCCCCAGTCTCCCCCACAATTAAGCTGTGTGAGCAGTGAGCACTCAGCACAGTCAGATATACAGTATTACATAGATGATGCAGCACACTGAGGGCACACTGAGGCTGAGCACAGATATGGTATGTGACTGTGTCACACTGTGTATCGTTTTTTTTCAGGCAGAGAACGGATTAATTAAACTGGTGGTCACTGGTCACACTATCAGCAAGTAGTACTCCTAATATGCTCCCCAAAATTAGTAAAGCAAGTGTCTCTACTCTCTACTACTCTCTAGTCTACTCTTAACGGAGAGGATGCCAGCCACGTCCTCTCCCTATCAATCTCAATGCACGTGTGAAAATGGCGGCGACGTGCGGCTCCTTATATAGAATCCGAGTCTCGCGATAGAATACGAGCCTCGCGAGAATCCGACAGCGGGATGATGACGTTCGGGCGCGCTCGGGTTAGCCGAGCAAGGCGGGAAGATCCGAGTCTGCCTCGGACCCGTGTAAAAAGCATGAAGTTCGGGTGGGTTCGGTTTCCGAGAAACCGAACCCGCTCATCACTAGGTCTAACCCACCAACGGTTCTTTACTAGCAGGGGGTTACAATATAAATAATACAATACAATACAAGAGAATAATGGCTACAATCAATGGTACATACGTGTTTACACCTGCGCTTCCCAGTCTGGTCCTCGGTCATCAGGCAGATGACTTTCAGAGTCTGTGTGTGATCAGGCATGCAGCTGCCTCTTTTGTATAATCTTCCAAAACCTAACACAATGGATACTGTAATTTCTTTGTCCATTGGACACAGGGATGGTCATTTACAGTACAGGAGAGGTCATAGGTTGGTTTGAATAGGTGGGCGATGTCTGTTCCTGATGCACTTGTAGGTGGTCTCCTCTGGGTTCCCGCCGCATAATAAATGTACAGTAAATACAGTTCCTATTCATTTTCTGCTCCTAATACAGAGAATGACTGGCTTCTAACTAGTGCGCAAAGGATAGGTGCAGCCTAAGTCAAATTCACACCATGGGGATGTCTCCCACACCTCCAAAAATACAATAAAAAACAGAAAATAGGTGCAAACGATAAATGGCACTCCTCTACATAGATACTAAACATCTATCACAAATATGGAAAAGAGATAAAGGAAATCTCAGCAGTATACATTCCTGTACGCCACTTGTGTCTTCAGCATGTAATAAATCCACCCGTACTCTGTTAGGTGTTCCTCCTCTTGATAAATTCCCTCTCAGGGTGGACATGAAATAGAGGAAAGGCGGACAGAATAGTGCACAAGCGTTTTTAATACATTAAACAGGCACAACGACATATAACATAAAATCTTTCAATAAAATCCAGTCCAGGTAAAAATATACACACAGGTAGCAAAAGAGAAGCCCAGTGGGCAAAAAGGGATGCAATTACCGGACACTCTGAGAACCTGGCAAGTTCTCAGAATTGCATAGATGTACACAAAGTACCAGGTGGCCTCCCGGGTCGGCATCTGGTGGAGGCACTTATTGGATCCAGGAGGCTGAAAACCCGGGAGGCCACCTGGTACAAGCTACTGTGGCCCCTCTCCAATCAGGCAAAGATGTTTGTAACCTGTCTCTTACTGTCTTATTGAGTCCGTCCATTAGCACAGAGACAGCCACCTCTCTATAATTCGCATCGTTCCCTGTATCTGCTATCCCAATGTATCTATCCATTATTTGCAGGGCCCGATGGAAATATTCAGCTGCAATTTCACCTTCCTTTTGTCTTATGGAGAATATTTTATTCCATTTGACAACAGTAGGGAAATACACTCCTAATTGCAGATTGATTTTCCGTACATTCTCCTGATTGTATTCATCAGTGATAGGATTATCCGACTCTAATCTACAATCAATGATACATTTTTGGGTGTCAATATTAGGGGGTAGGCACGCTTTCAAAAATATCCGCCAGTGTTTGTTTGTTGGTTCATGCGCATTACCCAGATCTCTGATAAACTTCTGACATCTGGCTAAATGCTTCCGAGGATCAGGAAATTCTGAAATGATTGACCGCAGCTCAGCTCTGAGACATGGGCAATACATTGCATTATTCCTGGTGAGGATTACTCCCTGACTATCGGTTCTCCCATTGGGGGTTACTATTTCCAAGACAGGGTGTAATCCTTCCATTCTGTTCCTAATCTGTTTACTGTGAGGTGTTGTCTCTGTGCAATGAACCATCTCATACTTACCGGTAGCTGTGACCTCACCAGTTCTTTCAGTGGGGAATACTGTAACTGCTCTACCTGGTTGGACAGGCCCCACCTGAGTTTCCTGCAAGGTGACTGCCTGGAGGAGAGCTGCGATTTGGCTGGGTCTTTCATCTTCCTGTGACCTAAAACCTTGGAGAGACTTCAAAACAGGATAAAACTTGCAAAAGTTAGGGTTAATACATTGCTCTTGCATACTACTATCATTTACAGATGTACCTTTGCTTGTAGCCACTTTCTTCCCATCAATATATGGTGGTGGTGGTGCGGTAACCATTGTTTTCCTGCTAGGTTTGGAACCTGCTGTGCAAATTTGTTCCCTTTGCATCTCCCCCTCTTGTTGCCATAATTTTAAACAATTGTTATGTCTAATCCTTTGTTTTCTGGATTTAAGAAGACATATTTTACTGCTTACATTCTGCAGTACCTCTGGTTCAAAGCTGCCCACCCTAGGGAATGGTACCATATCTTTGTCAGTCATACGTACCCATTCAGACAAAAAAAGTCTTCAGCATGTGGACCATATTTCCCAAACATAATACTTTTTCCTTTAAACCTCGCTGACCCCTTGGGCCGCGGCTCTTCAACCTGAACCCTGGCTAAACATCCCTTAGTTGAGCAACTGGCTCCCATAATTGTGGGCTTTTTCCCACAAACACCAAAATACTCAAGATAAGGTGACGGTGGAAGCTCTCCGAGCGCTCTTCACCTGCTCACGCCCACGTTGGCCAATACAATGATACACTGTTGATACCGGATCGCAATGTATCCAACCTAGGGCCCCTAATTGACCTATATTTACTGGAAGTTTTTAGGAGTAACTTACCCTTTGCTGATAGATTAAGTCTGCTATGACCTGCTAGGCTGTGAGCATGTGAACCCCGGACGATGCCCCCAATTGTAAATGCTGATTTACATACAGGACTAAAAGCTATACTTTAAACACACTTAAATACACTTTAAAATGGAGCCACTGCGGTCGCTGTAATTAATCCTTTTTCCCTTATATTGTACACAAACCTTATGTACACTGTCCGCACTCTGCGTACGTACGCCGAAAGGGCGTAGCGACTACACAGTTTGCGTACACAGGCCTACACGCTGTTAACACAATGCAGCAGCCCGAGTGGCTGTAAGTACACTTTAAACCTTCAGCAAGGAAATGGGACACTACACCAGATTGTATTTCAAGGTCTTCCAACAATTACAGCCTCCTGCTGTTCCCCTAATGCACAACACACACATACTTAGATTGTCACCTGGACTTTTAGAAGCACATCATTGTGATGTTATGACCATTTGGGATGATGAGGAGGTGAAGGAGCTGCTGATGATCAAGGGGGAAGAAGAAATATGCAGCCAAATCTTAGGACTACACAAAGGCTATCTGTTGGCCATGATTGTTGCAATGTTGTGAGCAGTCACCACCCATCCTTTTTGTGACATCTATTTGAGCCAGAACAAGTCAATTTAAAATGACATCCATTGTGTTTACAGTGATGACCCGAGTAGAGTGTGAAAGAAGCCAACCCAGCAACAACCTGGGTTGTATGTGTAGTGTGAAAGGGTCTAACCCGGGTTTAAAATAATGAGTTGGACTCGGGTTTGCAATGTGAAAGCAGTATAGCTCAGCAGTTAATTTGGAAAAGATTGGAGATTTACTTTAACCTCCTCCTGGTACAGAAGAAAATGGATTTTTTTGTCCCATCCTTAACTTGAAGTCCTTGAACAAACACATCAGGATTGATAGACTCCAAATGAAGTCTCTATTATATTATGTAGAAAGTTAATTTTTTTTCTCAATACAATTTTTTTGTTATTTAATATAAAGGTGTACACAATACAAGATAAGTATTATTAAAGAACAATACAAAAAAGTATCCAAATACAAATTTATGATCAATATGTTGCCGTAATCATTGAGAAATGAAGTATTTTGATAGGGAGCAGCAACAAATGTGAAACATGTTTAACTATAAATGAGGATTCAAACATATTAATGTCTCATAAACAGTAATGACATCAATAATGAAGATAAGATAATAAAAGGGGGGGATGACAGGGGAGGGAGGTAGGGAGGGAAGGGGAGAATGTGTCTGATCTTGAGTAAGAAGAAGATATCCGTTATAAGAAAAAATAAAAATGTAGGTATGAGTAAAAAGTGAATGAAGGTTAAGGTGGTTTTAAGTAGAAGCAAGAGTACGTATTAAATGCCATTCCATGTTTTCAAAGATTTTCATAATACAATCCTGAGTGGGCAAATCTAAGGTTTGTAAAAAGGGAGACCATTTAGCATAAAACTTTTCTACATGTTTGTCAATATCAGGGAAAGTGTTATTTCGATCAAAATAGAGAAGTTGAAGTAATTTTAATTTGAGTTCTTGTAAGGTAGGGGAAGAAGAAGAAATCCAATGTAAAAGAATAATTTTCTTTTTCAAGTGTCACAATGGTCACCAACAACGGGATATGAGGAGTAAGGGCAGAATTTGGAAGCCAGTTTTTGAAGTTTGCACATAAACAGGCTAGTGGATCTGGGAAAACATGTGAAGAAAATAAAGAATTTAAAAAGGAGATTACCTTATTCCAGAATTTCCTTATCTTGCCGCATTCCCAAAAACAGTGGGAAAAAAGAAGCATGAGAAAGATGGCATTTGAAGCATGCGTTGGAAGTGTCTGGAGAGATGTGTTGTCTTTGTGCAGGGGAAATGTATGCTTTGTGTAAAGTTTTCCAGTGTACTTCCTGGAGATATGAAGAGTTTAAATATTTAAGATTCCTATGACAATGTGTAGTGAGTATCAAGGTGGAATCAACTTCGGGGATATCAGATTGCCATGATAACATCAGTAATTGCCATAGTTTAGTGTTGGAAGTAGGTAAAAGAATAGAATAAAGATATTTAGTATGGTAGGGGGTACTGTTAAGTAAGCGTAAAAGAGAATTAATGGGTTCAGTGGAACATGGAGTCCTAGTGTTGGGGTCTAAAGAAAGGGCGAAATGTCTAGCTTGTAGAAAAATGAAGAAATTAGAAGTATGTAAAAGGTGCTGTTTCTGAAAAGCAGAAAAAGTCAATATATTTCCACCAGGATCAAAGACCTGTGAGGTGAGAGTTAAACCTTTGTCTTTCCAAGTGAGAAATATCGGATTATAAAGTGATGGGTAAAATGAAAGGTTACCCCAAAGTGTATTATATGGAGAAGTAGGATTTCTCGCTAGCTTTTTATTAATAATCAACCAAGCTGAGTAAGTGTCATGAAACATAATGTGATGTAGGATATGAGTGGGAATGTCACATTTCTTGAAGTGAAGGAGAGCACTAGGAGAGTATGGGCTAAATAGAGGTAAGTCTAAAGGAAGCGAAGTGTAGGAGGATTTAGAGATCAAACAATCGGAAATGTACCTAAAATGAGTAGCTAAAGTATATCGTTTTAGATTTGGAAGTGACATACCTCCATTAGACCTATGAGTTTGTAATTTATGAAGCGCAATTCTAGGACGTTTATTTTGCCATAAAAATTTTGAGGTAAGCTGATCAAATTGTTTCAGATCTGAGACAGAAAGACCAATCGGTAGCATTTGTAGCAAGTAGAACATTTTGGGAACAACAACAGCTACCTGTCCTAAAATTGATAATGGTAAATTCATCCATGAATCATAAAGTGAATATATTTTAGAAAGAGTTGGTGTATAATTGAGTCTATATAAAAAAGAAAGATCCGAAGGAATGTGTAGACCGAGATATTTAATGTCTTTTTTAAGTAAAGATAGAAAATGAGAGTCAGATGAAAGTAATGCGACAGTACTTGGATCAGATATGTTTAGAATTTCTGATTTAGAGGTGTTTATCTTAAATCCTGCTTGGGCAACAAAATTAGATATTAAAGAAAATAATGAAGGAAGTGAGGTGGAGGGGTTGTATAAGAATAGTAACATGTCATCTGCGTAGAAAGCAAGTTTAAGAGTAACATCACCGACTAGGATACCATGAATGTTAGGGAAATTTTTAATAGATATTGCAAGGGGTTCGATAGCTAAAGTGAAGAGTAATGGGGAAAGAGGACATCCCTGACGGGTGCCTCGAAAAACAGTGAAAAGAGTGGAAAGATAGCTGTTGCAATAAAGTTGAGAAACACGGTGAGGTGTACAGCGTCTGTATGAGGGAGATAAAGGAGAGAGGATAACCAAAAAGCTGTAGCAATTTAAAAAGGTGAGACCAAGTCAAAAGGTCAAAGGCCTTTTCTGCATCTAAAGCTAGTATGATATTGTGAGTAGATGAGGGAAGTGTCGCTGAATGTTGAATTACCGAAAGCACTTTATGCACATTAGTCACGGAATGATGGCCCCAAATGAATCCAGCTTGGTGTGGATGAACTATGTGAGGAAGAGAAAATTTAAGCTAGGATTTTTGTAAAGATTTTATAATCTAAATTTAATAGAGAGATAGGGCGATAGGAGCTTGGAAGAGAATAATCACGACCTGGTTTTAAGATAACTTTTACTATAGCACTATTAATATATAAGGGGAGGGTCTTAGAGTGAAGTATGGAATTGTACAATGCCAAAAGATGCACGTCGATTTTGTCTAATAATAATTTATAAAATTCACTTGAAAATCCGTTGGGCCCAGGGGCAGTGTTAGGTTTCAAGTGTTTAACAGTAAAACAAACTTCTTCTAAAGTGATTGGTGCAGAGAGGGAATTAAGAAAGTCAGAAGGGATCTGAGGTAAATGAGGAAAAGACCAGGATTGAGACGCCTCAATTGAGGGAGATTCAGGAGCAGAATAAAGAGATTCATAAAATGTCTTCATGATATTAGCTATGCATTGGGGATCATTAGTTAGGGAGTCATCCGGGAGTTTTAAAGGATGAACTATCATAGGAGAGGAGGAACCTTTTAAAATGTTTGTAAGGAGCTTACCTACTTTATTTCCAAATTTATGGAAGCGAAAGTCAACTTTGAATTTATACTTATCACCCATTGAAGAGAGAAATTTATTAACTTGAAGTTTCAGCGTTAAATATGTAGATTTTGTGGATGGCGAGGGGCGTGTTTTGAAAGCTTGGTAGGCTTCAGAAAGGGACTGTTGTATTTATAAGTATGATTGAGCAAATTTTATCTTTAGGGCAGTGGAGTATGAAATAATATCACCTCTAAGTACTGATTTGGCTGTTTGCCAAAATAAGGGAGCGTCTGCTTCAGAGTATAATTTGTTTGAGAAATAGAAAGAATCCCAGGCCCTTTTCAAGGAGTCACAGAATTTCGCAGAATTAGACAAATGTGATGGGAATCTCCATTGGGGAATTAAAGTATGCTTTGGTCGTAATATGAAGGAGAACCAAAGCAGTGCGTGGTCAGAAATAAAGATGGACTCAATGGCCGAATCTGTTACTGTAGGAAATAAATGTTGTGAAATAAACATATAGTCTATTCTGGAGAATGTATCATGGGCAGAGGAATGGCAAGAAAATTCTTTTTCGAGGGGATTAAGTGCACGCCAGATATCAATCAATTGCAAGTTTTCAGAGAAATTAGGTATTCCAAGTTTAGGAAGGTGATGGGGCACTTTAGAAACATTGGAACGATCTAAGTAAGAAGAGGAAAATAAGTTGAAATCTCCACAGACAATAAGGTTATTATTGATATAGGGAGTTAGCTTAACTAGTAGCATCTGGAAAAAGGTCTTATTATATATATTCAGAGCATATATGTTGCAAAAGATAAAAACACACGCGTCATTGGACAATTTGACAATTAGAAAACGGCCATTAGGGTCTATGTCCAAAGAGAGAACTTGAATATTAAGGTTACGTTTTGCCAATAGATCAACTCCTCTGGATTTAGAGTTATATGGAGCGACCGCTATGAGGGACCAATGTGACATCTGCAATTTCACGGATTCCTGTTGTGTTAGGTGCGTTTCCTGTAGAAAAGCAATATTAATATCGGATTTGGATAAATATATAAGAATTTTACGGTGCTTAGCCGGGGAGTTAATACCACCAACATTCAGTGTACCAATTTTAAGGTCAATCATTTATGAACCAGAAAGGGGTGAAAAATACCATTAGTATGTTGTTGATAATCATAGCATAGATCAGAATAAGGACATAGGAAATGGGGATAGGAAGGGGAGGGACATAGGAACAATTTATGTGAACATCATGAAATTTGAGAAAGGTTTGACAAGCAAACAAACTTCCGAACAGTAAATAAAGTATGGAAACATTAAGAAGACTGTGTATATATTCTTATCCGATGCAATACTCCAGATAACCTCCCGACTGTGGTGTCTGGGTAGCAGAAGACATAGTGATATAATGGAGCAATGCTACCAGGTATAAATGAAAATACTAACATATGACAATATGTAAAATCTACGTAGAAAGGTATATATTCATAAATCAAAATTTTTGTTGGAAAGACACAATGTATACAAGCATAATAAGAAAGCCCATATAGGCAAAAAAATATACTAAATATACTAGATATGGGATTAAGATAACAAAGCATAAAGAAAGCCATTGATGAGGCTCGTTGGAATAGGGGATGCCAGAACTAAATTTTCAGAAATATTTCTATCATCGAGAAGGATGTAAAAGAATCAAGTAGAGATATTGATAACTCCAAAGTAAAGCAGAAAATCAAGTATCTGTATCTGCGGGAATATGAGTGATATCCGCGTGTTCTTCTGTGTAATCTTCACAGAGGAATGCAGCCGCATCTTCCGGGTTTGTAAAATTGATATGTTTATCTCCAACATAAATACGAAGTTTAGCCGGATAAAGCATGGAGAATCTGCGTTTAGCGGATACTAATTTCGTGCAAATGGGGTTAAAGGCTTTCCGAGCTCTCGTCAGCTCAGCTGAGAAATCTTGAAATATAAGCAAACGATTATTTTCCCACTGAATGGAGCGAAGTTTCCTTGATGCTGTCCAAATGGCGACTTTGTGAAGGTAGTTGAGGCATCTAAACAAGGTGACACGTGGACGACCAGTAGGGGAACGAGGAGGAGGACCCACTCGGTGTACACGTTCAATTACTAGATCTTTGCAAGATTCAGTGATGTTAAGTAAGGCAGGTAAGGTAGATCGTACAAACTGGACGAGATAATCTGCCTTGACCGATTCCGGTAATCCGACCAGTCTAATATTATTTCTTGTAGATCTATTTTCTGCGTCGTCCATCTTCATCCAAAGCTGGTAATTATCTTTTTCAAGGCGTTTAATACATCCCTGTGGCTCGACCATATCGTGACAAAGACCACCAATTCTGTTCTCATTAACAGAAACTTTATGCGAAAGATGTTGCAATTGAAGAGATATATCAGACACTGCCTTAGATAATAATGGGGTCATGGCTTGCGTTATAGCTTCCGTCAGATCTGAATATGTTATCGGTGTATCAGGAGTCTGAACAATCGATGGTGTGTCGGAGAAAGTTTGTGGTGCTATCAATTTCTTGGGAGCTGGAGAAGAAGGGGGGGTAGTGATATCAGGCGGTTTAGCTGTGTTAGTTCTTCGTTTTTCCTGTCTAACAGGGAGTGAATATGCAGGTGTTTTTACTGGAGTGCTGGGCAACAGGAACCGGTCCATCAGTAGTAGTAAAATGTAAGGGGAGGAGGGAGCAAATCTAAACAGCCAATAAATCTCCCTGTGTGATATGCAGGAATAGATAAACTTGTGCTGGGAATAATGGGAAGGAAGAAGTCTGCTATCTGATAATGGCTCAGCACAGCTCAGTTTTTCTATCAATAATCAGGGCGTGTTGTGCAGGGTAAACAGTACCTGTGCAGGCAGCGTCACAGAAGATTTGCCTCAGTTATCTGGCTTCAGCTCATACAAGCCATTTCTCACTGGTAATTCCGAACACACGTGTCCCGCTGGGTGCCGGCGGCGTCTCTTGATGATACACCCGGTTATATGGCAGCGGCGTGTGTTAGCCGTCTCCTTCGCCTGCTTAGCGCTGGTACGGGCAGTGTCTCCGGAGAGTTTACCCAGCTGTATGATGACGGTTTATAGTAACCGCTTCTAGCTGGTGGCTTTGCGTAGCCTGTTCTCGGGGGGTGATGGGGGCGTCACTGGGCCTGTCAATTGGTTTGATGACGGTGGGTCACAGAAGTCGTCTCCCGCTAGCAACTCCACTCGTATAACCACCGCTGAGTGCTGACATGGTTAGACACCCTATGGAGACTGTAAAACAGTCGTTATAACAATACTTTAGTCGGGGGTTAACGGAGCTGTGCTCTGGAGCGACCTCACAGCATTAGACCGGAACCGGAAGCCCCTGAAAGTTCATTTTATATATGTATGCAAAGAATATACAGCAGTGGTCAGGGAACAGGGGTAAATTACCCCAAATTGGGTAAAAATTAAATTCCTTGGGGTAATGGACGATCGCGCTGCAGAGACACAGCCCCGTCCAGCACCAGCCAGCTCGCGATGTGATGTGCTGACGTCACCCTGTGCTACCTCCTGCCCGCCCTGTGCTGTTCTCCTGGCCACCCTGTGCTGTGTTCCTCTCTGCGGTGTGATGTGCTGACGTCACACCATGCTCCCTGATGCCCGCCCATCTTGCGCTGTCCTGTCCATTCGCCCACAACCCGCCAACACACACACAGAACATGAAGTGTTCTGTGGCTGACCAATGACGAAGTTCCGCAGGATCCGACAGTGGCCCACATAACAGTGAGAAATTCCCACTGACATTACTGAGGTGAGGATGTGACCATCTGTCTCCTAAAAGTCGTGTCCCCCCTTTTCCCCCTCAACCATCTTTCTTACATTCATTCTGGTGTTTTGGGGAGAAAGTGTTAATTAACCCATTCATTGCCCAAAAAAATCTGGTGAAAATAATATAAAAAATATTTTTTTATATGTATGTATTTATTTATATATAAATATACACAGTATCTCAGAAATGCCGTATCAACAGTGATAACCAGTATATATGCACAATAATATATGATTTCCTTTTTTTCAAATCAAGGGGGTAATGTCGGCATATCTAAATGTATTTTGGGGTAAATGGTAAAAAAGTTCCCTGACCCCTGATATCCAAGATCATCAAATAATATTAGTTTTTTTATTTCAAAATTAATATTACAAGTTCAATGTGCTTCCATTCCTTTTGGTAAAAGCTCTTTGATAATTTGCAGACATCAATTTTTTTTGTGGCTTTTTGACAAACCAAGGGCTATCAAAGTCTGTTTTCTTGCTCTAGACTTCAATGCTGGATACTATTTCACAATTTTAAATCCATACTGTAAGTTTTAGAAAAAAATCAAAAAGCGACAATTGACTCCCACAAAGCCCATTATCTCCCTGAGACTCCTATAGATACCCTGATTTAAAGAGCTTTCTGTAGAAAGGCTAAGATTATTTTGTGATTTATTCTAGTGAGGATTATTTTGTAAAAAATTCTAGTGAGATCTTTGCTTGATAATAGAAGGACACCTTTTCTTTGGGCAGTAGAATTTTAAGGATAACGGGCTCAAATTTTGAGGCAGCCAAGCTTGACATTAATAAAATAGATATTTTATTAAAGATTCAGGCGACTTCGTAAAAATCACCAAGAAATCTAATGGAACAGTAAATTGTATTCTAGTTTCTGCCAATTTGAGAACATTAAAAACAAATTAAGAAAAAAAAAATTTTTTTAGAGGCTGTATTTTATTGTTGAAACTTTTGTTTTTATAACAATTATTATGTTCAGAGCCTAGGGATAGCTATGTGTATCAAGGTTTTCCATCGACTATGTTGAAATATTACTGACCCATTTTTTTAAACAAATTAACATCCAGTATGTCACAGCCACCGAGTACTTTGCTCCCGATGTGAGTCCCGGTTGTTGGCCTCAGTAATCTGGTTCTGAATTCCAGCATGTTGGAATTGTCACTTGTTTGCTACAGGGGATCCTCAAACCTTGGCCTGTGGCTTGAAAACTTAAACCCACATTTACGGTCAGTTGATGCCTTATTTGCTGCCCTGGGCATATTATATGATGATCCCAATAGAGCTGCATCACCAGAAGCCAATTTGAGCTCCATAAAGCAGGAATGGAATTCCACTGAGGTATAATGTACCTAATTTCATCCGTGGGTGAATGATAGTGTCTAAAATGATCCTGCATTACAGAGTCATTTCTGTTTGGTCCTCACAGAGCAGATTAGGTACTACCTTGTTCAATATCCTGCCTCAGAATCCTTAGACAGTCTTATACAGCTGGCTATGAGGGCTGACCAACAAATTCAGGAGCAGAGAAAGGAAAAAGTACTACCCCTTTGCCGTCTTCGGTAGTAACTCCTGACCTTGCAGGGGACCTAGGAGAACCGATGCAGATCGGGGTGTACCAGTTGTCTCTGGAGGAAAAGACCAGGTGGCAAACTCCTGGTTTATGCTTGTACAGCAGTGGCAAAGGACATCTTGCTAGTTCTTGTCATTAAAAGTAAGGAAAAGACAAGGCCTGAATGACGGAGAAAATTATTTCGGTCTATCCTCAATTTCTTCATACAACTCAGTTTTAATTCCAGCACAACTAAATATTGCTAAGAAGAGGCTTAAGGTCATGGTCTTTCTGTATAGTGGCGTCGTCAGAAATTTAATGGACTTAGGGGTATATGCAATTGCGGTCGAATTCATGAAAATGTCGAAAAACGGGGCATTTTCGTCAAAAAAAACCTGTCGAATTGGATTCGACAATGCAATACAGTACTTTTCGACAAAAAACCTGACGTTTCAGATTCGACTTTTTTTTTGCAATTCGACATTTTCAAAATTCGACATGTCTGCATTGGTCAAAATGCGGCTTTTCGACAAAAGTATATTCAATTGAAGAATGTTGATTCAACAACAGTGCTTTTCGACAGTAATTTCGTCAATTTCATTCCGCCTCACTTTGCTGGCGAGAACTAATTAAAAAAATTTAAAATATGATTTATTTATTTTTGCTTTTTGGATTGCTAACAGCATATCTATTTATATTTGAAGGGATTATCTACTTGGTTTGTCTTTTTTTGACTCACAAGTATTATTTAATTGATTTTTAAAAAGAATATTTTTTTCTTTACTCTGATGAGGGAAATGTACCCATGATTTCACAATTTTACCCAGGATACACTTCTGCAAAGCCACTCCAGTATTGGACCAGTTTACCCCACTCTACCATGGACATCCTACTTGTGATGTGAACCTGAACCACCACCATGTTAGTCACTCTTTCAGGTGAGATGTATTGGCCAAAACTCCATCTTGTCTCAGTAACCTGTGTATATGCACAGTGTTGCTGGGACCTTTTGTTCTTTCCCAGGGTGGAGGAAACGTTCTCAAATTAACTCCTCATTCTCTTCCACAGGTCTTGCAGAGTATCTTTCCCAAGGTGCAGGAACCAGCGTGGATGAAATGACAGAACAGTTCCCCTGCTGTACCATGGGCGACCTACTTGTGATGTGGACCTGAACCTCCGCCATGTAGCAGACACCCCCCCTCAGGTGAGATGTATTGCCCAAAACTCCCTATTGTCCAAGTAACCCAGGCATGTCCCAACTGCGGCCCTCCGGCATTTGCAAAACTGCATATCCAATCATGCCTTTACCAATGCTTACGCTGTGTCAGGGCATGCTTGGATATGTAGTTTCTCAAGTGCTGGAGGGTTGCATTTGGGACAAAGGCCGATGTAACCTGCTTGTACCTTGTCTTTGGATGACACAATACTATTCTCTACCACAGGTCTTGCAGAGTATCCTTCCCAAGATGCTGGAACCAGCGTGTATGAAGTGACAGGACAGTTCCCCTGCTGTACCATGGGCGACCTACTTGTGATGTGGACCTGAACCTCCACCATGTAGCAGACAACCCCCCTCAGGTGAGATGTATTGCCCAAAACTCCCCAGGTCTTGCGGAGTATCCTTCCCAAGTTGCGTGGATGTGAAGGGACACGACTGTTCACCTGATGTACCATGGGCGACCTACTTGTGATGTGGACTTGAACCTACGCCATGTAGCAGACAACCCCCCTCAGGTGAGATGTATTGCCCAAAACTCCCTCTTGTCCAAATAACCCCGGCATGTCCAAAGTGCAGCCCTCTGGCATTTGCAAATCTGCACATCCAATCATGCCCTGACACAGCAATGCTTACGCTGTGTCTGGGAATGTTTGGATGTGTAGTTTCTCATGTACCGGAGGGTTGCATTTGGGACAAAGGCCGATGTAACCTGCTTGTACCTTGTCTTTGGATGACACAAATACCTGGAACCTCATACTATTCTCTTCCACAGGTCTTGCGGAGCATCCTTCCCAAGTTGCGTGGATGTGAAGGGACACAACTGTTCCCTTGATGTACCATGGGCGACCTACTTGTGATGTTGACCTGAACCTCCACCATGTAGCAGACACACCCCTCAAGTGAGATGTATTGCCCAAAACTCCCTCTTGTCCAAGTAACCCTGGTATGTCCAAAGTGCAGCCCTCCAGCATTTGCAAAACTGCACAACCAATCATGCCCTGACACGGCAATGCTTACGCTGTGTCAGGGAATGTTTGGATGTTTAGTTTCTCATGTCCCGGAGGGTTGAATTTGGGACAAAGGCCGATGTAACCTGCATGTACCTTGTCTTTGGATGACACAATACTATTCTCTACCACAGGTCTTGCAGAGTATCCTTCCCAAGGTGCAGGAACCAGCGTGGATGAAGTGACAGGATAGTTCCCCTGCTGTACCATGGGCGACCTACTTGTGATGTGGACCTGAACCTCCGCCATGTAGCAGACACCCCCCCTCAGGTGAGATGTATTGCCCAAAACTCCCTCTTGTCCAAGTAACCCCGGCATGTCCAAAGTGCAGCCCTCCGGCATTTGCAAAACTGCACATCCAATCATCCCCTGACACAGCAATGCTTACGCTGTGTCAGGGAATGTTTGGATGTGTAGTTTCTCATGTCCTGGAGGGTTGCATTTGGGACAAAGGCCGATGTAACCTGCTTGTACCTTGTCTTTGGATGACACAAATACCTGGAACCTCATACTATTCTCTTCCACAGGTCTTGCGGAGTATTCTTCCCAAGTTGCGTGGCTGTGAAGGGACACAACTGTTCCCCTGATGTACCATGGGCGACCTACTTGTCATGTGGACCTGAACCTCCGCCATGTAGCAGACAACACCCCTCAGGTGAGATGTATTGCCCAAAACTCCCTCTTGTCCAAGTAACCCTGGTATGTCCAAAGTGCAGCCCTCCGGCATTTGCATAACTGCACAACCAATCATGCCCTGACACAGCAATGCTTACGCTGTGTCAGGAAATGTTTGGATGTGTAGTTTCTCAAGTGCTGGAGGGTTGCATTTGGGACAAAGGCCGATGTAACCTGCTTGTACCTTGTCTTTGGATGACACAATACTATTCTCTTCCACAGGTCTTGCAGAGTAACCTTCCCAAGGTGCAGGAACCAGCGTGGATGAAGTGACAGGACAGTTCCCCTGCTGTACCAAGAGTGACCTACTTGTGATGTGGACCTGAACCTCCGCCATGTAGCAGACACCCCCCCTCAGGTGAGATGTATTGCCCAAAACTCCTTCTTGTCCAAGTAACCCCGGCATGTCCAAAGTGCAGCCCTCCGGCATTTGCAAATCTGCACATCCAATCATGCCGGACACAGCAATGCTTACGCTGTGTCAGGGAATGTTTGGATGCGTAGTTTCTCATGTCCTGGAGGGTTGCATTTGGGACAAAGGCCGATGTAACCTGCTTGTACCTTGTCTTTGGATGACTCAAATACCTGGAACCTCATACTATTGTCTTCCACAGGTCATGCGTCGCACTCTTCCCAAGTTGCGTGGATGTGAAGAGACACGACTGTTCCCCTGATGTACCATGGGCGACCTACTTGTGATGTGGACCTTAACCTCCGCCATGTAGCAGACAACCCCCCTCAGGTGAGATTTATTGCCCAAAACTCCCTCTTGTCAAAGTAACCCCGGCATGTCCAAAGTACAGCCCTCCGGCATTTGCAAAACTGCACATCCAATCATGCCCTGACACATCAATGCTTACGCTGTGTCAAGGAATATTTGGATGTGTAGTTTCTCATGTCCCGGAGGGTTGTATTTGGGACAAAGGCCGATGTAACCTGCTTGTACCTTGTCTTTGGATGACACAAATACCTGGAACCTCATACTATTTTCTTCCACAGGTCTTGCAGAATATCCTTCCCAAGTTGCGTGGATGTGAAGGGACACGACTGTTCCCCTGATGTACCATGGGCGACCTACTTGTGATGTGGACCTGAACCTCCGCCATGTAGCAGACAACCCCCCCTCAGGTGAGATGTATTGCCCAAAACTCCCTCTTGTCCAAGTAACCTCGGCATATCCAAAGTACAGCCCTCCGGCATTTGCAAATCTGCACATCCAATCATGCCGGACACAGCAATGCTTACGCTGTGTCAGGGAATGTTTGGATGTGTAGTTTCTCATGTCCCGGAGGGTTGCATTTGGGACAAAGGCCGATGTAACCTGCTTGTACCTTGTCTTTGGATGACACAAATACCTGGAACCTCATATTATTCTCTTCCACAGGTCTTGCGGAGTATCCTTCCCAAGTTGCGTGGCTGTGAAGGGACACAACTGTTCCCCTGATGTACCATGGGCGACCTACTTGTGATGTGGACCTGAACCTCCGCCATGTAGCAGACAACCCCCCTCAGGTGAGATGTATTGCCCAAAACTCCCTCTTGTCCAAGTAACCCCGGCATGTCCAAAGTGCAGCCCTCCGGCATTTGCAAATCTGCACATCCAATCATGCCGGACACAGCAATGATTACGCTGTGTCAGGGAATGTTTGGATGTGTAGTTTCTCATGTCCCGGAGGGTTGCATTTGGGACAAAGGCCGATGTAACCTGCTTGTACCTTGTCTTTGGATAACACAAATACCTGGAACCTCATATTATTCTCTTCCACAGGTCTTGCGGAGTATCCTTCCCAAGTTGCGTGGCTGTGAAGGGACACAACTGTTCCCCTGATGTACCATGGGCGACCTACTTGTGATGTGGACCTGAACCTCCGCCATGTAGCAGACAACCCCCCTCAGGTGAGATGTATTGCCCAAAACTCCCTCTTGTCCAAGTAACCCCGGCATGTCCAAAGTGCAGCCCTCCAGCATTTGCAAATCTGCACATCCAATCATGCCGGACACAGCAATGCTTACGCTGTGTCAGGGAATGTTTGGATGCGTAGTTTCTCATGTCCTGGAGGGTTGCATTTGGGACAAAGGCCGATGTAACCTGCTTGTACCTTGTCTTTGGATGACACAAATACCTGGAACCTCATACTATTCTCTTCCACAGGTCTTGCGGAGTATTCTTCCCAAGTTGCGTGGCTGTGAAGGGACACAACTGTTCCCCTGATGTACCATGGGCGACCTACTTGTGATGTGGACCTGAACCTCCGCCATGTAGCAGACAACACCCCTCAGGTGAGATGTATTGCCCAAAACTCCCTCTTGTCCAAGTAACCCTGGTATGTCCAAAGTGCAGCCCACCGGCATTTGCATAACTGCACAACCAATCATGCCCTGACACAGCAATGCTTACGCTGTGTCAGGAAATGTTTGGATGTGTAGTTTCTCAAGTGCTGGAGGGTTGCATTTGGGACAAAGGCCGATGTAACCTGCTTGTACCTTGTCTTTGGATGACACAATACTCTTCTCTTCCACAGGTCTTGCAGAGTAACCTTCCCAAGGTGCAGGAACCAGCGTGGATGAAGTGACAGGACAGTTCCCCTGCTGTACCAAGAGTGACCTACTTGTGATGTGGACCTGTACCTCCGCCATGTAGCAGACACCCCCCCTCAGGTGAGATGTATTGCCCAAAACTCCCTCTTGTCCAAGTAACCCCGGCATGTCCAAAGTGCAGCCCTCCGGCATTTGCAAAACTGCACATCCAATCATGCCATGACACAGCAATGCTTACGCTGTGTCAGGGAATGTTTGGATGTGTAGCTTTTCATGTCCCGGAGGGTTGCATTTGGGACAAAGGCCGATGTAACCTGCTTGTACCTTGTCTTTGGATGACACAAATACCTGGAACCTCATACTATTTTCTTCCACAGGTCTTGCAGAGTATCCTTCCCAAGTTGCGTGGATGTGAAGGGACACGACTGTTCCCTTGATGTACCATGGGCGACCTACTTGTGATGTGGACCTGAACCTCCGCCATGTAGCAGACAACCCCCCTCAGGTGAGATGTATTGCCCAAAACTCCCTCTTGTCCAAGTAACCCCGGCATGTCCAAAGTACAGCCCTCCGGCATTTGCAAAACTGCACATCCAATCATGCCCTGACACAGCAATGCTTACGCTGTGTCAAGGAATATTTGGATGTGTAGTTTCTCATGTCCCGGAGGGTTGTATTTGGGACAAAGGCCGATGTAACCTGCTTGTACCTTGTCTTTGGATGACACAAATACCTGGAACCTCATACTATTTTCTTCCACAGGTCTTGCAGAGTATCCTTCCCAAGTTGCGTGGATGTGAAGGGACACGACTGTTCCCTTGATGTACCATGGGCGACCTACTTGTGATGTGGACCTGAACCTCCGCCATGTAGCAGACAACCCCCCCTCAGGTGAGATGTATTGCCCAAAACTCCCTCTTGTCCAAGTAACCCCGGCATATCCAAAGTACAGCCCTCCGGCATTTGCAAATCTGCACATCCAATCATGCCGGACACAGCAATGCTTACGCTGTGTCAGGGAATGTTTGGATGTGTAGTTTCTCATGTCCCGGAGGGTTGCATTTGGGACAAAGGCCGATGTAACCTGCTTGTACCTTGTCTTTGGATGACACAAATACCTGGAACCTCATATTATTCTCTTCCACAGGTCTTGCGGAGTATCCTTCCCAAGTTGCGTGGCTGTGAAGGGACACAACTGTTCCCCTGATGTACCATGGGCGACCTACTTGTGATGTGGACCTGAACCTCCGCCATGTAGCAGACAACCCCCCTCAGGTGAGATGTATTGCCCAAAACTCCCTCTTGTCCAAGTAACCCCGGCATGTCCAAAGTGCAGCCCTCCGGCATTTGCAAATCTGCACATCCAATCATGCCGGACACAGCAATGATTACGCTGTGTCAGGGAATGTTTGGATGTGTAGTTTCTCATGTCCCGGAGGGTTGCATTTGGGACAAAGGCCGATGTAACCTGCTTGTACCTTGTCTTTGGATGACACAAATACCTGGAACCTCATACTATTCTCTTCCACAGGTCTTGCGGAGTACTCTTACCAAGTTGCGTGGATGTGAAGGGACACGACTGTTCCCCTGATGTACCATGGGCGACCTACTTGTGATGTGGACCTGAACCTCCGCCATGTAGCAGACAACCCCCCTCAGGTGAGATGTATTGCCCAAAACTCCCTCTTGTCCAAGTAACCCCGGCATGTCCAAAGTGCAGCCCTCCGGCATTTGCAAATCTGCACATCCAATCATGCCGGACACAGCAATGATTACGCTGTGTCAGGGAATGTTTGGATGTGTAGTTTCTCATGTCCCGGAGGGTTGCATTTGGGACAAAGGCCGATGTAACCTGCTTGTACCTTGTCTTTGGATGACACAAATACCTGGAACCTCATACTATTCTCTTCCACAGGTCTTGCGGAGTACTCTTACCAAGTTGCGTGGATGTGAAGGGACACGACTGTTCCCCTGATGTACCATGGGTGACCTACTTGTGATGTGGACCTGAACCTCCGCCATGTAGCAGACAACCCCCCTCAGGTGAGATGTATTGCCCAAAACTCCCTCTTGTCCAAGTAACCCCGGCATGTCCAAAGTACAGCCCTCTGGCATTTGCAAAACTGCACATCCAATCATGCCCTGACACAGCAATGCTTACGCTGTGTCAGGAAATGTTTGGATGTGTAGTTTCTCAAGTGCTGGAGGGTTGCATTTGGGACAAAGGCCGATGTAACCTGCTTGTACCTTGTCTTTGGATGACACAAATACCTGGAACCTCAAACTATTCTCTTCCACAGGTCTTGCGGAGTACTCTTACCAAGTTGCGTGGATGTGAAGGGACACGACTGTTCCCCTGATGTACCATGGGCGACCTACTTGGGATGTGGACCTGAACCTCCGCCATGTAGCAGACAACCCCCCTCAGGTGAGATGTATTGCCCAAAACTCCCTCTTGTCCAAGTAACCCCGGCATGTCCAAAGTACAGCCCTCCGGCATTTGCAAAACTGCACATCCAATCATGCCCTGACACAGCAATGATTATGCTGTGTCAAGGAATATTTGGATGTGTAGTTTCTCATGTCCCGGAGGGTTGTATTTGGGACAAAGGCCGATGTAACCTGCTTGTACCTTGTCTTTGGATGACACAAATACCTGGAACCTCATACTATTTTCTTCCACAGGTCTTGCAGAATATCCTTCCCAAGTTGCGTGGATGTGAAGGGACACGACTGTTCCCCTGATGTACCATGGGCGACCTACTTGTGATGTGGACCTGAACCTCCGCCATGTAGCAGACAACCCCCCCTCAGGTGAGATGTATTGCCCAAAACTCCCTCTTGTCCAAGTAACCTCGGCATATCCAAAGTACAGCCCTCCGGCATTTGCAAATCTGCACATCCAATCATGCCGGACACAGCAATGCTTACGCTGTGTCAGGGAATGTTTGGATGTGTAGTTTCTCATGTCCCGGAGGGTTGCATTTGGGACAAAGGCCGATGTAACCTGCTTGTACCTTGTCTTTGGATGACACAAATACCTGGAACCTCATATTATTCTCTTCCACAGGTCTTGCGGAGTATCCTTCCCAAGTTGCGTGGCTGTGAAGGGACACAACTGTTCCCCTGATGTACCATGGGCGACCTACTTGTGATGTGGACCTGAACCTCCGCCATGTAGCAGACAACCCCCCTCAGGTGAGATGTATTGCCCAAAACTCCCTCTTGTCCAAGTAACCCCGGCATGTCCAAAGTGCAGCCCTCCGGCATTTGCAAATCTGCACATCCAATCATGCCGGACACAGCAATGATTACGCTGTGTCAGGGAATGTTTGGATGTGTAGTTTCTCATGTCCCGGAGGGTTGCATTTGGGACAAAGGCCGATGTAACCTGCTTGTACCTTGTCTTTGGATAACACAAATACCTGGAACCTCATATTATTCTCTTCCACAGGTCTTGCGGAGTATCCTTCCCAAGTTGCGTGGCTGTGAAGGGACACAACTGTTCCCCTGATGTACCATGGGCGACCTACATGTGATGTGGACCTGAACCTCCGCCATGTAGCAGACAACCCCCCTCAGGTGAGATGTATTGCCCAAAACTCCCTCTTGTCCAAGTAACCCCGGCATGTCCAAAGTGCAGCCCTCCAGCATTTGCAAATCTGCACATCCAATCATGCCGGACACAGCAATGCTTACGCTGTGTCAGGGAATGTTTGGATGCGTAGTTTCTCATGTCCTGGAGGGTTGCATTTGGGACAAAGGCCGATGTAACCTGCTTGTACCTTGTCTTTGGATGACACAAATACCTGGAACCTCATACTATTCTCTTCCACAGGTCTTGCGGAGTATTCTTCCCAAGTTGCGTGGCTGTGAAGGGACACAACTGTTCCCCTGATGTACCATGGGCGACCTACTTGTGATGTGGACCTGAACCTCCGCCATGTAGCAGACAACACCCCTCAGGTGAGATGTATTGCCCAAAACTCCCTCTTGTCCAAGTAACCCTGGTATGTCCAAAGTGCAGCCCACCGGCATTTGCATAACTGCACAACCAATCATGCCCTGACACAGCAATGCTTACGCTGTGTCAGGAAATGTTTGGATGTGTAGTTTCTCAAGTGCTGGAGGGTTGCATTTGGGACAAAGGCCGATGTAACCTGCTTGTACCTTGTCTTTGGATGACACAATACTCTTCTCTTCCACAGGTCTTGCAGAGTAACCTTCCCAAGGTGCAGGAACCAGCGTGGATGAAGTGACAGGACAGTTCCCCTGCTGTACCAAGAGTGACCTACTTGTGATGTGGACCTGTACCTCCGCCATGTAGCAGACACCCACCCTCAGGTGAGATGTATTGCCCAAAACTCCCTCTTGTCCAAGTAACCCCGGCATGTCCAAAGTGCAGCCCTCCGGCATTTGCAAAACTGCACATCCAATCATGCCATGACACAGCAATGCTTACGCTGTGTCAGGGAATGTTTGGATGTGTAGCTTTTCATGTCCCGGAGGGTTGCATTTGGGACAAAGGCCGATGTAACCTGCTTGTACCTTGTCTTTGGATGACACAAATACCTGGAACCTCATACTATTTTCTTCCACAGGTCTTGCAGAGTATCCTTCCCAAGTTGCGTGGATGTGAAGGGACACGACTGTTCCCTTGATGTACCATGGGCGACCTACTTGTGATGTGGACCTGAACCTCCGCCATGTAGCAGACAACCCCCCTCAGGTGAGATGTATTGCCCAAAACTCCCTCTTGTCCAAGTAACCCCGGCATGTCCAAAGTACAGCCCTCCGGCATTTGCAAAACTGCACATCCAATCATGCCCTGACACAGCAATGCTTACGCTGTGTCAAGGAATATTTGGATGTGTAGTTTCTCATGTCCCGGAGGGTTGTATTTGGGACAAAGGCCGATGTAACCTGCTTGTACCTTGTCTTTGGATGACACAAATACCTGGAACCTCATACTATTTTCTTCCACAGGTCTTGCAGAGTATCCTTCCCAAGTTGCGTGGATGTGAAGGGACACGACTGTTCCCTTGATGTACCATGGGCGACCTACTTGTGATGTGGACCTGAACCTCCGCCATGTAGCAGACAACCCCCCCTCAGGTGAGATGTATTGCCCAAAACTCCCTCTTGTCCAAGTAACCCCGGCATATCCAAAGTACAGCCCTCCGGCATTTGCAAATCTGCACATCCAATCATGCCGGACACAGCAATGCTTACGCTGTGTCAGGGAATGTTTGGATGTGTAGTTTCTCATGTCCCGGAGGGTTGCATTTGGGACAAAGGCCGATGTAACCTGCTTGTACCTTGTCTTTGGATGACACAAATACCTGGAACCTCATATTATTCTCTTCCACAGGTCTTGCGGAGTATCCTTCCCAAGTTGCGTGGCTGTGAAGGGACACAACTGTTCCCCTGATGTACCATGGGCGACCTACTTGTGATGTGGACCTGAACCTCCGCCATGTAGCAGACAACCCCCCTCAGGTGAGATGTATTGCCCAAAACTCCCTCTTGTCCAAGTAACCCCGGCATGTCCAAAGTGCAGCCCTCCGGCATTTGCAAATCTGCACATCCAATCATGCCGGACACAGCAATGATTACGCTGTGTCAGGGAATGTTTGGATGTGTAGTTTCTCATGTCCCGGAGGGTTGCATTTGGGACAAAGGCCGATGTAACCTGCTTGTACCTTGTCTTTGGATGACACAAATACCTGGAACCTCATACTATTCTCTTCCACAGGTCTTGCGGAGTACTCTTACCAAGTTGCGTGGATGTGAAGGGACACGACTGTTCCCCTGATGTACCATGGGCGACCTACTTGTGATGTGGACCTGAACCTCCGCCATGTAGCAGACAACCCCCCTCAGGTGAGATGTATTGCCCAAAACTCCCTCTTGTCCAAGTAACCCCGGCATGTCCAAAGTGCAGCCCTCCGGCATTTGCAAATCTGCACATCCAATCATGCCGGACACAGCAATGATTACGCTGTGTCAGGGAATGTTTGGATGTGTAGTTTCTCATGTCCCGGAGGGTTGCATTTGGGACAAAGGCCGATGTAACCTGCTTGTACCTTGTCTTTGGATGACACAAATACCTGGAACCTCATACTATTCTCTTCCACAGGTCTTGCGGAGTACTCTTACCAAGTTGCGTGGATGTGAAGGGACACGACTGTTCCCCTGATGTACCATGGGCGACCTACTTGTGATGTGGACCTGAACCTCCGCCATGTAGCAGACAACCCCCCTCAGGTGAGATGTATTGCCCAAAACTCCCTCTTGTCCAAGTAACCCCGGCATGTCCAAAGTACAGCCCTCTGGCATTTGCAAAACTGCACATCCAATCATGCCCTGACACAGCAATGATTATGCTGTGTCAAGGAATATTTGGATGTGTAGTTTCTCATGTCCCGGAGGGTTGTATTTGGGACAAAGGCCGATGTAACCTGCTTGTACCTTGTCTTTGGATGACACAAATACCTGGAACCTCATACTATTCTCTTCCACAGGTCTTGCGGAGTACTCTTACCAAGTTGCGTGGATGTGAAGGGACACGACTGTTCCCCTGATGTACCATGGGCGACCTACTTGTGATGTGGACCTGAACCTCCGCCATGTAGCAGACAACCCCCCTCAGGTGAGATGTATTGCCCAAAACTCCCTCTTGTCCAAGTAACCCCGGCATGTCCAAAGTGCAGCCCTCCTGCATTTGCAAATCTGCACATCCAATCATGCCGGACACAGCAATGCTTACGCTGTGTCAGGGAATGTTTGGATGTGTAGTTTCTCATGTCCCGGAGGGTTGCATTTGGGACAAAGGCCGATGTAACCTGCTTGTACCTTGTCTTTGGATTACACACATACCTGGAACCTCATACTATTCTCTTCCACAGGTCTTGCGGAGTATCCTTCCCAAGTTGCGTGGCTGTGAAGGGACACAACTGTTCCCCTGATGTACCATGGGCGACCTACTTGTAAAGTGGACCTGAACCTCCGCCATGTAGCATACAACCCCCCTCGGGTGAGATGTATTGCCCAAAACTCCCTCTTGTCAAAGTAACCCCGGCATGTCCAAAGTGCAGCCCTCCGGCATTTGCAAAACTGCACATGCATTCATGCCCTGACACAGCAATGCTTACGCTGTGTCAGGGAATGTTTGGATGTGTAGTTTCTCATGTCCCGAAGGGTTGCATTTGGGACAAAGGCCGATGTAACCTGCTTGTACCTTGTCTTTGGATGACACAAATACCTGGAACCTCATACTATTGTCTTCCACAGGTCATGCGTCGTACTCTTCCCAAGTTGCGTGGATGTGAAGGGACACGACTGTTCCCCTGATGTACCATGGGCGACCTACTTGTGATGTGGACCTGAACCTCCGCCATGTAGCAGACAACCCCCCTCAGGTGAGATGTATTGCCCAAAACTCCCTCTTGTCCAAGTAACCCCGGCATGTCCAAAGTGCAGCCCTCCGGCATTTGCAAATCTGCACATCCAATCATGCCGGACACAGCAATGATTACGCTGTGTCAGGGAATGTTTGGATGTGTAGTTTCTCATGTCCCGGAGGGTTGCATTTGGGACAAAGGCCGATGTAACCTGCTTGTACCTTGTCTTTGGATGACACAAATACCTGGAACCTCATACTATTCTCTTCCACAGGTCTTGCGGAGTACTCTTACCAAGTTGCGTGGATGTGAAGGGACACGACTGTTCCCCTGATGTACCATGGGCGACCTGCTTGTGATGTTGACCTGAACCTCCGCCATGTAGCAGACAACCCCCCTCAGGTGAGATGTATTGCCCAAAACTCCCTCTTGTCCAAGTAACCCCGGCATGTCCAAAGTGCAGCCCTCCGGCATTTGCAAATCTGCACATCCAATCATGCCGGACACAGCAATGCTTACGCTGTGTCAGGGAATGTTTGGATGTGTAGTTTCTCATGTCCCAGAGGGTTGCATTTGGGACAAAGGCCGATGTAACCTGCTTGTACCTTGTCTTTGGATGACACACATACCTGGAACCTCATACTATTCTCTTCCACAGGTCTTGCGGAGTATCCTTCCCAAGTTGCGTGGCTGTGAAGGGACACAACTGTTCCCCTGATGTACCATGGGCGACCTACTTGTAAAGTTGACCTGAACCTCCGCCATGTAGCAGACAACCCCCCTCGGGTGAGATATATTGCCCAAAACTCCCTCTTGTCCAAGTAACCCTGGCATGACCAAAGTGCAGCCCTCCGGCATTTGCAAAACTGCACATGCATTCATGCCCTGACACAGCAATGCTTACGCTGTGTCAGGGAATGTTTGGATGTGTAGTTTCTCATGTCCTGAAGGGTTGCATTTGGGACAAAGGCCGATGTAACCTGCTTGTACCTTGTCTTTGGATGACACAAATACCTGGAACCTCATACTATTCTCTTCCACAGGTCTTGCGGAGTACTCAAACCAAGTTGCGTGGATGTGAAGGGACACGACTGTTCCCCTGATGTACCATGGGCGACTTACTTGTGATGTGGACCTGAACCTCCGCCATGTAGCAAACAACCCCCCTCAGGTGAGATGTATTGCCCAAAACTCCCTCTTGTCCAAGTAACCCCGGCATGTCCAAAGTGCAGCCCTCCGGCATTTGCAAATCTGCACATCCAATCATGCCGGACACAGCAATGATTACGCTGTGTCAGGGAATGTTTGGATGTGTAGTTTCTCATGTCCCGGAGGGTTGCATTTGGGACAAAGGCCGATGTAACCTGCTTGTACCTTGTCTTTGGATGACACAAAAACCTGGAACCTCATACTATTCTCTTCCACAGGTCTTGCGGAGTATCCTTCCCAAGTTGCGTGGCTGTGAAGGGAAACAACTGTTCCCCTGATGTACCATGGGCGACCTACTTGTGAGGTGGACCTGAACCTCCGCCATGTAGCAGACACCCCCCCTCAGGTGAGATGTATTGCCCAAAACTCCCCCTTGTCCAAGTAACCCCGGCATGTCCAAAGTGCAGCCCTCCGGCATTTGCAAAACTGCACATCCACTCATGCCGTGACACAGCAATGCTTACGCTGTGTCATGGAATGTTTGGATGTGTAGTTTCTCATGTCCCGGAGTGTTGCATTTGGGACAAAGGCCGATGTAACCTGCTTGTAACTTGTCTTTGGATGACACAAATACCTGGAACCTCATACTATTCTCTTCCACAGGTCTTGCGGAGTATCCTTCCCAAGTTGCGTGGATGTGAAGGGACACAACTGTTCCCCTGATGTACCATGGGCGACCTACTTGTGATGTGGACCTGAACCTCCGCCATGTAGCAGACAACCCAACCTCAGGTGAGATGTATTGCCCAAAACTCCCTCTTGTCCAAGTAACCCCGGCATGTCCAAAGTGCAGCCCTCCGGCATTTGCAAATCTGCACATCCAATCATGCCGGACACAGCAATGCTTACGCTGTGTCAGGGAATGTTTGGATGTGTAGTTTCTCAAGTGCTGGAGGGTTGCATTTGGGACAAAGGCCGATGTAACCTGCTTGTACCTTGTCTTTGGATGACACAAAAACCTGGAACCTCATACTATTCTCTTCCACAGGTCTTGCGGAGTATCCTTCCCAAGTTGCGTGGATGTGAAGGGACACAACTGTTCCCCTGATGTACCATGGGCGACCTACTTGTGAGGTGGACCTGAACCTCCGCCATGTAGCAGACACCCCCCCTCAGGTGAGATGTATTGCCCAAAACTCCCCCTTGTCCAAGTAACCCCGGCATGTCCAAAGTGCAGCCCTCCGGCATTTGCAAATCTGCACATCCAATCATGCCGGACACAGCAATGATTACGCTGTGTCAGGGAATGTTTGGATGTGTAGTTTCTCATGTCCCGGAGGGTTGCATTTGGGACAAAGGCCGATGTAACCTGCTTGTACCTTGTCTTTGGATGACACAAAAACCTGGAACCTCATACTATTCTCTTCCACAGGTCTTGCGGAGTATCCTTCCCAAGTTGCGTGGCTGTGAAGGGAAACAACTGTTCCCCTGATGTACCATGGGCGACCTACTTGTGAGGTGGACCTGAACCTCCGCCATGTAGCAGACACCCCCCCTCAGGTGAGATGTATTGCCCAAAACTCCCCCTTGTCCAAGTAACCCCGGCATGTCCAAAGTGCAGCCCTCCGGCATTTGCAAAACTGCACATCCACTCATGCCGTGACACAGCAATGCTTACGCTGTGTCATGGAATGTTTGGATGTGTAGTTTCTCATGTCCCGGAGTGTTGCATTTGGGACAAAGGCCGATGTAACCTGCTTGTAACTTGTCTTTGGATGACACAAATACCTGGAACCTCATACTATTCTCTTCCACAGGTCTTGCGGAGTATCCTTCCCAAGTTGCGTGGATGTGAAGGGACACAACTGTTCCCCTGATGTACCATGGGCGACCTACTTGTGATGTGGACCTGAACCTCCGCCATGTAGCAGACAACCCAACCTCAGGTGAGATGTATTGCCCAAAACTCCCTCTTGTCCAAGTAACCCCGGCATGTCCAAAGTGCAGCCCTCCGGCATTTGCAAATCTGCACATCCAATCATGCCGGACACAGCAATGCTTACGCTGTGTCAGGGAATGTTTGGATGTGTAGTTTCTCATGTCTCGGAGGGTTGCATTTGGGACAAAGGCCGATGTAACCTGCTTGTACCTTGTCTTTGGATGACACACATACCTGGAACCTCATACTATTCTCTTCCACAGGTCTTGCGGAGTATCCTTCCCAAGTTGCGTGGCTGTGAAGGGACACAACTGTTCCCCTGATGTACCATGGGCGACCTACTTGTCATGTGGACCTGAACCTCTGCCATGTAGCAGACAACACCCCTCAGGTGAGATGTATTGCCCAAAACTCCCTCTTGTCCAAGTAACCCTGGTATGTCCAAAGTGCAGCCCTCCGGCATTTGCAAAACTGCACAACCAATCATGCCCTGACACAGCAATGCTTACGCTGTGTCAGGAAATGTTTGGATGTGTAGTTTCCCAAGTCCTGGAGGGTTGCATTTGGGACAAAGGACGATGTAACCTGCTTGTACCTTGTCTTTGGATGACACAAATACCTGGAACCTCATACTATTCTCTTCCACAGGTCTTGCGGAGTATCCTTCCCAAGTTGCGTGGATGTGAAGGGACACGACTGTGCCCCTGATGTACCATGGGCGACCTACTTGTCATGTGGACCTGATCCTCTGCCATGTAGCAGACAACCCCCCTCAGGTGAGATGTATTGCCCAAAACTCCCTCTTGTCCAAGTAACCCCGGCATGTCCAAAGTGCAGCCCTCCAGCATTTGCAAATCTGCACATTCAATCATGCCGGACACAGCAATGATTACGCTGTGTCAGGGAATGTTTGGATGTGTAGTTTCTCAAGTCCCAGAGGGTTGCATTTGGGACAAAGGCCGATGTAACCTGCTTGTACCTTGTCTTTGGATGACACAAATTCCTATAACCTCATACTATTCTCTTCCACAGGTCTTGCGGAGTACTCTTACCAAGTTGCGTGGATGTGAAGGGACACGACTGTTCCCCTGATGTACCATGGGCGAACTACTTGTGATGTGGACCTGAACCTCCGCCATGTAGCAGACAACCCCCCTCAGGTGAGATGTATTGCCCAAAACTCCCTCTTGTCCAAGTAACCCCGGCATGTCCAAAGTGCAGCCCTCCGGCATTTGCAAATCTGCACATCCAATCATGCCGGACACAGCAATGCTTACGCTGTGTCATGGAATGTTTGGATGTGTAGTTTCTCATGTCCCGGAGTGTTGCATTTGGGACAAAGGCCGATGTAACCTGCTTGTAACTTGTCTTTGGATGACACAAATACCTGGAACCTCATACTATTCTCTTCCACAGGTCTTGCGGAGTATCCTTCCCAAGTTGCGTGGATGTGAAGGGACACAACTGTTCCCCTGATGTACCATGGGCGACCTACTTGTGATGTGGACCTGAACCTCCGCCATGTAGCAGACAACCCAACCTCAGGTGAGATGTATTGCCCAAAACTCCCTCTTGTCCAAGTAACCCCGGCATGTCCAAAGTGCAGCCCTCCGGCATTTGCAAATCTGCACATCCAATCATGCCGGACACAGCAATGCTTACGCTGTGTCAGGGAATGTTTGGATGTGTAGTTTCTCAAGTGCTGGAGGGTTGCATTTGGGACAAAGGCCGATGTAACCTGCTTGTACCTTGTCTTTGGATGACACAAAAACCTGGAACCTCATACTATTCTCTTCCACAGGTCTTGCGGAGTATCCTTCCCAAGTTGCGTGGATGTGAAGGGACACAACTGTTCCCCTGATGTACCATGGGCGACCTACTTGTGAGGTGGACCTGAACCTCCGCCATGTAGCAGACACCCCCCCTCAGGTGAGATGTATTGCCCAAAACTCCCCCTTGTCCAAGTAACCCCGGCATGTCCAAAGTGCAGCCCTCCGGCATTTGCAAATCTGCACATCCAATCATGCCGGACACAGCAATGATTACGCTGTGTCAGGGAATGTTTGGATGTGTAGTTTCTCATGTCCCGGAGGGTTGCATTTGGGACAAAGGCCGATGTAACCTGCTTGTACCTTGTCTTTGGATGACACAAAAACCTGGAACCTCATACTATTCTCTTCCACAGGTCTTGCGGAGTATCCTTCCCAAGTTGCGTGGCTGTGAAGGGAAACAACTGTTCCCCTGATGTACCATGGGCGACCTACTTGTGAGGTGGACCTGAACCTCCGCCATGTAGCAGACACCCCCCCTCAGGTGAGATGTATTGCCCAAAACTCCCCCTTGTCCAAGTAACCCCGGCATGTCCAAAGTGCAGCCCTCCGGCATTTGCAAAACTGCACATCCACTCATGCCGTGACACAGCAATGCTTACGCTGTGTCATGGAATGTTTGGATGTGTAGTTTCTCATGTCCCGGAGTGTTGCATTTGGGACAAAGGCCGATGTAACCTGCTTGTAACTTGTCTTTGGATGACACAAATACCTGGAACCTCATACTATTCTCTTCCACAGGTCTTGCGGAGTATCCTTCCCAAGTTGCGTGGATGTGAAGGGACACAACTGTTCCCCTGATGTACCATGGGCGACCTACTTGTGATGTGGACCTGAACCTCCGCCATGTAGCAGACAACCCAACCTCAGGTGAGATGTATTGCCCAAAACTCCCTCTTGTCCAAGTAACCCCGGCATGTCCAAAGTGCAGCCCTCCGGCATTTGCAAATCTGCACATCCAATCATGCCGGACACAGCAATGCTTACGCTGTGTCAGGGAATGTTTGGATGTGTAGTTTCTCATGTCTCGGAGGGTTGCATTTGGGACAAAGGCCGATGTAACCTGCTTGTACCTTGTCTTTGGATGACACACATACCTGGAACCTCATACTATTCTCTTCCACAGGTCTTGCGGAGTATCCTTCCCAAGTTGCGTGGCTGTGAAGGGACACAACTGTTCCCCTGATGTACCATGGGCGACCTACTTGTCATGTGGACCTGAACCTCTGCCATGTAGCAGACAACACCCCTCAGGTGAGATGTATTGCCCAAAACTCCCTCTTGTCCAAGTAACCCTGGTATGTCCAAAGTGCAGCCCTCCGGCATTTGCAAAACTGCACAACCAATCATGCCCTGACACAGCAATGCTTACGCTGTGTCAGGAAATGTTTGGATGTGTAGTTTCCCAAGTCCTGGAGGGTTGCATTTGGGACAAAGGACGATGTAACCTGCTTGTACCTTGTCTTTGGATGACACAAATACCTGGAACCTCATACTATTCTCTTCCACAGGTCTTGCGGAGTATCCTTCCCAAGTTGCGTGGATGTGAAGGGACACGACTGTGCCCCTGATGTACCATGGGCGACCTACTTGTCATGTGGACCTGAACCTCTGCCATGTAGCAGACAACCCCCCTCAGGTGAGATGTATTGCCCAAAACTCCCTCTTGTCCAAGTAACCCCGGCATGTCCAAAGTGCAGCCCTCCAGCATTTGCAAATCTGCACATTCAATCATGCCGGACACAGCAATGATTACGCTGTGTCAGGGAATGTTTGGATGTGTAGTTTCTCAAGTCCCAGAGGGTTGCATTTGGGACAAAGGCCGATGTAACCTGCTTGTACCTTGTCTTTGGATGACACAAATTCCTATAACCTCATACTATTCTCTTCCACAGGTCTTGCGGAGTACTCTTACCAAGTTGCGTGGATGTGAAGGGACACGACTGTTCCCCTGATGTACCATGGGCGAACTACTTGTGATGTGGACCTGAACCTCCGCCATGTAGCAGACAACCCCCCTCAGGTGAGATGTATTGCCCAAAACTCCCTCTTGTCCAAGTAACCCCGGCATGTCCAAAGTGCAGCCCTCCGGCATTTGCAAATCTGCACATCCAATCATGCCGGACACAGCAATGATTACGCTGTGTCAGGGAATGTTTGGATGTGTAGTTTCTCAAGTGCTGGAGGGTTGCATTTGGGACAAAGGCCGATGTAACCTGCTTGTACCTTGTCTTTGGATGACACAAAAACCTGGAACCTCATACTATTCTCTTCCACAGGTCTTGCGGAGTATCCTTCCCAAGTTGCGTGGATGTGAAGGGACACAACTGTTCCCCTGATGTACCATGGGCGACCTACTTGTGAGGTGGACCTGAACCTCCGCCATGTAGCAGACACCCCCCCTCAGGTGAGATGTATTGCCCAAAACTCCCCCTTGTCCAAGTAACCCCGGCATGTCCAAAGTGCAGCCCTCCGGCATTTGCAAAACTGCACATCCAATCATGCCCTGACACAGCAATGCTTACGCTGTGTCATGGAATGTTTGGATGTGTCATTTCTCATGTCCCGGAGGGTTGCATTTGGGACAAAGGCCGATGTAACCTGCTTGTACCTTGTCTTTGGATGACACAAAAACCTGGAACCTCATACTATTCTCTTCCACAGGTCTTGCGGAGTATCCTTCCCAAGTTGCGTGGCTGTGAAGGGAAACAACTGTTCCCCTGATGTACCATGGGCGACCTACTTGTGAGGTGGACCTGAACCTCCGCCATGTAGCAGACACCCCCCCTCAGGTGAGATGTATTGCCCAAAACTCCCCCTTGTCCAAGTAACCCCGGCATGTCCAAAGTGCAGCCCTCCGGCATTTGCAAAACTGCACATCCACTCATGCCGTGACACAGCAATGCTTACGCTGTGTCATGGAATGTTTGGATGTGTAGTTTCTCATGTCTCGGAGGGTTGCATTTGGGACAAAGGCCGATGTAACCTGCTTGTACCTTGTCTTTGGATGACACACATACCTGGAACCTCATACTATTCTCTTCCACCGGTCTTGCGGAGTATCCTTCCCAAGTTGCGTGGCTGTGAAGGGACACAACTGTTCCCCTGATGTACCATGGGCGACCTACTTGTCATGTGGACCTGAACCTCTGCCATGTAGCAGACAACACCCCTCAGGTGAGATGTATTGCCCAAAACTCCCTCTTGTCCAAGTAACCCTGGTATGTCCAAAGTGCAGCCCTCCGGCATTTGCAAAACTGCACAACCAATCATGCCCTGACACAGCAATGCTTACGCTGTGTCAGGAAATGTTTGGATGTGTAGTTTCCCAAGTCCTGGAGGGTTGCATTTGGGACAAAGGACGATGTAACCTGCTTGTACCTTGTCTTTGGATGACACAAATACCTGGAACCTCATACTATTCTCTTCCACAGGTCTTGCGGAGTATCCTTCCCAAGTTGCGTGGATGTGAAGGGACACGACTGTGCCCCTGATGTACCATGGGCGACCTACTTGTCATGTGGACCTGAACCTCTGCCATGTAGCAGACAACCCCCCTCAGGTGAGATGTTTTGCCCAAAACTCCCTCTTGTCCAAGTAACCCCGGCATGTCCAAAGTGCAGCCCTCCGGCATTTGCAAATCTGCACATCCAATCATGCCGGACACAGCAATGATTACGCTGTGTCAGGGAATGTTTGGATGTGTAGTTTCTCAAGTGCTGGAGGGTTGCATTTGGGACAAAGGCCGATGTAACCTGCTTGTACCTTGTCTTTGGATGACACAAAAACCTGGAACCTCATACTATTCTCTTCCACAGGTCTTGCGGAGTATCCTTCCCAAGTTGCGTGGATGTGAAGGGACACAACTGTTCCCCTGATGTACCATGGGCGACCTACTTGTGAGGTGGACCTGAACCTCCGCCATGTAGCAGACACCCCCCCTCAGGTGAGATGTATTGCCCAAAACTCCCCCTTGTCCAAGTAACCCCGGCATGTCCAAAGTGCAGCCCTCCGGCATTTGCAAAACTGCACATCCAATCATGCCCTGACACAGCAATGCTTACGCTGTGTCATGGAATGTTTGGATGTGTCGTTTCTCATGTCCCGGAGGGTTGCATTTGGGACAAAGGCCGATGTAACCTGCTTGTAACTTGTCTTTGGATGACACAAATACCTGGAACCTCATACTATTCTCTTCCACAGGTCTTGCGGAGTATCCTTCCCAAGTTGCGTGGATGTGAAGGGGCACAACTGTTCCCCTGATGTACCATGGGCGACCTACTTGTGATGTGGACCTGAACCTCCGCCATGTAGCAGACAACCCCACCTCAGGTGAGATGTATTGCCCAAAACTCCCTCTTGTCCAAGTAACCCCGGCATGTCCAAAGTGCAGCCTTCCGGCATTTGCAAATCTGCACATCCAATCATGCCGGACACAGCAATTCTTACGCTGTGTCAGGGAATGTTTGGATGTGTAGTTTCTCATGTCCCAGAGGGTTGCATTTGGGACAAAGGCCGATGTAACCTGCTTGTACCTTGTCTTTGGATGACACACATACCTGGAACCTCATACTATTCTCTTCCACAGGTATTGCGGAGTATCCTTCCCAAGTTCCGTGGCTGTGAAGAGACACAACTGTTCCCCTGATGTACCATGGGCGACCTACTTGTGATGTGGACCTGAACCTCCGCCATGTAGCAGACAACCCCCCTCGGGTGAGATGTATTGCCCAAAACTCCCTCTTGTCCAAGTAACCCCGGCATGTCCAAAGTGCAGCCCTCCGGCATTTGCAAAACTGCACATACATTCATGCCCTGACACAGCAATGCTTACGCTGTGTCAGGGAATGTTTGGATGTGTAGTTTCTCATGTCCCGGAGGGTTGCATTTGGGACAAAGGCCGATGTAACCTGCTTGTACCTTGTCTTTGGATGACACCAATACCTGGAACCTCATACTATTCTCTTCCACAGGTCTTGCGGAGTATCCTTCCCAAGTTGCGTGGATGTGAAGGGACACGACTGTTCCCCTGATGTAGCATGGGCGACCTACTTGTCATGTGGACCTGAACCTCTGCCATGTAGCAGACAACACCCCTCAGGTGAGATGTATTGCCCAAAACTCCCTCTTGTCCAAGTAACCCTGGTATGTCCACAGTGCAGCCCTCTGGCATTTGCAAAACTGCACAACCAATCATGCCCTGACACAGCAATGCTTACGCTGTGTCAGGAAATGTTTGGATGTGTAGTTTCCCAAGTCCTGGAGGGTTGCATTTGGGACAAAGGACGATGTAACCTGCTTGTACCTTGTCTTTGGATGACACAAATACCTGGAACCTCATACTATTCTCTTCCACAGGTCTTGCGGAGTATCCTTCCCAAGTTGCGTGGATGTGAAAGGACAAGACAATTACCCTGCTGTACCATGGGCGACCTACCACAATACCACTGCGTCTCTGAAATGCCATATTTTACATTTTATTAACTAATAATTTAAAGAAAAACCACACAAAACTTCTCTTTTTAAAAATTTATTAAAGAATTAAAATTTTATTTTTTTTGCAGTAAAAAATAAGTTGAAATAAAAACAAAAAAAAGTAGTGTTTGTTCTTCTTTACATTCTTTTCTTGTGTAGAGATCTGTGAAAAAAAAAGTAATTCCATATTAAGTTAAGACACTAATGATGTCATATTCATTCCTTTACCAAGAACATTTGTGGAACCACACAGCCCAGCATGACCCATTGCTGGACTGTGTTGTTCCCCAAGGGCAGGCGGTCCAAAGTGGCAGAGTGGTGTCAGTGGTCAGCACTTTGACACGCCTGCACTTGTGGAACCACACAGCCCAGCATGACCCATTGCTGGACTGTGTTGTTCCCCAAGGGCAGGCGGTCCAAAGTGGCAGAGTGGTGTCAGTGGTCAGCACTTTGACACGCCTGTACTTGTGGAACCACACAGTCCAGCATGACCCATTGCTGGACTGTGTTGTTCCCCAAGGGCAGGCGGTCCAAAGTGGCAGAGTGGTGTCAGTGGTCAGCACTTTGACATGCCTGCACTTGTGGAACCACACAGTCCAGCATGACCCATTGCTGGACTGTGTTGTTCCCCAAGGCATGCGGTCCAAAGTTTCTTGAATATATACATTGAAACATGGCTTTACTCACCTTGGTACTAGAGATGAGCGGGTTCGGTTCGTTGGAATCCGAACCCGCCCGAACTTCACCTTTTTTTGCACGGGTCTGAGCAACTCGGATTCTCCCGCCTTGCTCGGTTAACCCAAGCGCGCCCGAACGTCATCATCCCGCTGTCGGATTCTCGCGAGATTCGTATTCTATATAAAGAGACGCGCGTCGCTGCCATTTTTCACTTGTGCATTGGAGATGATCGTTAGAGGACGTGGCTGGGGTCCTCTCAGTTTCTATGTTCAGGGGGCTGCAAATATCTGTGCTCAGTGTGCTGCAAATATCTACGTTCTCTGCCTGAAAAATGCTCCATATCTGTGCTCAGTGTGCTGCAAATATCTGTGCTCAAACTGCTTTATTGTGGGGACTGGGGACCAGCAGTATTTTATAGGAGGAGTACAGTGCAGAGTTTTGCTGACCAGTGACCAGTTACCACCAGTATTATACGTTCTCTGCCTGAAAAACGCTCCATATCTGTGCTCAGTGTGCTGCAAATATCTGTGCTCACACTGCTTTATTGTGGGGACTGGGGACCAGCAGTATTATATAGGAGGAGTACAGTGCAGAGTTTTGCTGACCAGTGACCAGTGACCACCAGTATTATACGTTCTCTGCCTGAAAAAATGCTCCATATCTGTGCTGCATTGTAGTATATATAGTATGAGTACAGTGCATAATTTTGCTGACCACCAGTATATAATATATAGCAGTACGGTACAGTAGGCCACTGCTCTACCTACCTCTGTGTCGTCAATTATACTATCCATCCATACCTGTGGTGCATTTCAGTTTTGCACAGTTTGCTGACCACCAGTATATAATATATAGCAGTACGGTACAGAAGGCCACTGCTCTACCTACCTCTGTGTCGTCTAGTATATTATCCATCCATACCTGTGGTGCATTTCAGTTTTGCACAGTTTGCTGACCACCAGTATATAATATATAGCAGTACGGTACAGTAGGCCACTGCTCTACCTACCTCTGTGTCGTCAAGTATACTATCCATCCATACCTGTGGTGCATTTGAGTTTTGCACAGTTTGTTGACCACCAGTATACTATACATAGCAGTACGGTGCAGAAGGCCACTGCTCTACCTACCTCTGTGTCGTCAAGTATACTATCCATCCATACCTGTGGTGCATTTTAGTTGTGCGCAGTATATATAGTAGTAGGCCATTGCTATTGATACTGGCATATAATTCCACACATTAAAAAAAGGAGAACAAAAATGTGGAGGGTAAAATAGGGAAAGATCAAGATCCACTTCCACCTCGTGCTGAAGCTGCTGCCACTAGTCATGGCCGAGACGATGAAATGCCATCAACGTCGTCTGCCAAGGCCGATGCCCAATGTCATAGTAGAGAGCATGTAAAATCCAAAAAACAAAAGTTCAGTAAAATGACCCAAAAATCTAAATTAAAAGCATCTGAGGAGAGGCGTAAACTTGCCAATATGCCATTTACGACAAGGAGTGGCAAGGAACGGCTGAGGCCGTGTCCTATGTTCATGGCTAGTGGTTCAGCTTCACATGAGGATGGAAGTAGTCATCCTCTTGCTAGAAAAATGAAAAGACTTAAGCTGGCAAAAGCACAGCAAAGAACTGTGCATTCTTCTAAATCACAAATCCCCAAGGAGAGTCCAATTGTGTTGGTTGCAATGCCTGACCTTCCCAATACTGGATGGGAAGAGGTGGCGCCTTCCACCATTTGCACGCCCCCTGCAAGTGCTGGAAGGAGCACCCGCAGTCCAGTTCCTGATAGTCAAATTGAAGATGTCACTGTTGAAGTACACCAGGATGAGAATATGGGTGTTGCTGGTGCTGGGGAGGAAATTCACAAGGAGGATTCTGATGGTGAGGTAGTTTGTTTAAGTCAGGCACCCGGGGAGACACCTGTTGTCCGTGGGATGAATATGGCCATTGACATGCCTGGTCAAATTACAAAAAAAATTACCTCTTCGGTGTGGAATTATTTCAACCGAAATGCGGACAACTGGTGTCAAGCCGTGTGTTGCCTTTGTCAAGCTGTAATAAGTAGGGGTAAGGACGTTAACCACCTAGGAACATCCTCCCTTATACGTCACCTGGACCGCATTCATCAGAAGTCATTGACTAGTTCAAAAACTTTGGGTGACAGCAGAAGCAGTCCACTGCCAACTAAATCCCTTCCTCTTGTAACCAAGCTCCTGCAAACCACACCACCAACTCCCTCAGTGTCAATTTACTCCTTACACGGGAAAGCCAATAGTCCTGCAGGCCATGTCATTGTCAAGTCTGACGAGTCCTCTCCTGCCTGGGATTCATCCGATGCATCCTTGAGTGTAACGCCTATTGCTGCTGGCGCTGCTGTTGTTGCTTCTGGGAGTCGATCGTCATCCCAGAGGGGAAGTCGGAAGACCACTTGTACTACTTCCAGTAAGCAATTGACTGACCAACAGTCCTTTGCGAGGAAGATGAAATATCACAGCAGTCATCCTGCTGCAAAGTGGATAACTCAGGCCTTGGCAGCCTGGGTGATGAAAAATGTGTTTCCGGTATCCACCATTAATTCACAGGGAACTAGAGAATTTCTTGAGGTACTGTGTACCCGGTACCAAATACCATCTAGGTTCCATTTCTCTAGGCAGGCGAAACCGAGAATGTACACAGACCTCAAAAAAAGAGTCACCAGTGTCCTAAAAAATGTAATTGTACCCAATGTCCACTTAACCACGGACATGTGGACAAGTGGAGCAGGGCAGACTCAGGACTATATGACTGTGACAGCCCACTGGGTAGATGTATTGCCTCCCGCAGCAAGAACAGCAGTGGCGGCACCAGTAGCAGCATCTCGCAAAAGCCAACTCGTTCCTAGGCAGGCTACGCTTTGTATCACCGCTTTCCAGAAGAGGCACACAGCTGACAACCTCTTACGGAAACTGAGGAACATCATTGCAGAATGGCTTACCCCAATTGGACTCTCCTGGGGATTTGTGACATCGGACAACGCCACCAATATTGTGCGTGCATTACATGTGGACAAATTCCAGCACGTCCCATGTTTTGCACATACATTGAATTTGGTGGTGCAGAATTATTTAAAAAACGACAGGGGCATGTAAGAGATGCTGTCGGTGGCCCAAAGAATTGCGGGCAACTTTCGGCATTCAGCCACCGCGTGCCGAAGACTGCAGCACCAGCAAACACTCCTGAACCTGCCCTGCCATCATCTGAAGCAAGAGGTGGTAGTGAGGTGGATTTCAACCCTCTATATGCTTCAGAGGATGGAGGAGCAGCAAAATGCCATTCAAGCCTATACAGCTACCTACGATATAGGCAAAGGAGGGGGAATGCACCTGAATCAAGCGCAGTGGAGAATGATTTCAACGTTGTGCAAGGTTCTGCAACCCTTTGAACTTGCCACACGTGAAGTCAGTTCAGACACTGCCAGCCTGAGTCAGGTCATTCCCCTCATCAGGCTTTTGCAGAAGAAGCTGGAGACATTGAAGGAGGAGCTAAAACAGAGCGATTCCGCTAGGCATGTGGGACTTGTGGATGGAGCCCTTAATTCGCTTAACAAGGATTCACGGGTGGTCAATCTGTTGAAATCAGAGCACTATATTTTGGCCACCGTGCTCGATCCTAGATTTAAAACCTACGTTGTATCTCTCTTTCTGGCAGACACAAGTCTGCAGAGGTTCAAATACCTGCTGGTGAGAAAATTATCAAGTCAAGCGGAACGTGACCCGTCAACAGCTCCTCCTTCACATTCTCCCGCAACTGGGGCTGCGAGGCAAAGGCTAAGAATTCCGAGCCCACCTGCTGGCGGTGATGCAGGGCAGTCTGGAGCGAGTGCTGACATCTGGTCCGGACTGAAGGACCTGCCAACGATTACTGACATGTCGTCTACTTTCACTGCATATGATTCTGTGACCATTGAAAGAATGGTGGAGGATTATATGAGTGACCGCATCCAAGTAGGCACGTCAGACAGTCCGTACGTATACTGGCAGGAAAAAGAGGCAATTTGGAGGCCCTTGCAGAAACTGGCTTTATTTTACCTAAGTTGCCCCCCCTCCAGTGTGTACTCCGAAAGAGTGTTTAGTGCAGCCACTCACCTTGTCAGCAATCGGCGTACGAGGTTACTTCCAGAAAATGTGGAGAAGATGATGTTCATCAAAATTAATTATAATCAATTCCTCCGTGGAGACATTCACCAGCAATTGCCTCCAGAAAGTACACAGGGACCTGAGATGGTGGATTCCAGTGGGGACAAATTAATAATCTGTGAGGAGGGGGATGTACACAGTGAAAGGGGTGAGGAATTGGAGGATGAGGAGGAGGTGGACATCTTGCCTCTGTAGAGCCAGTTTGTGCAAGGAGAGATTGATTGCTTCTTTTTTGGTGGGGGCCCAAACCAACCAGTCAATTCAGTCACAGTCGTGTGGCAGACCCTGTGGCTGAAATGATGGGTGTGCAAGTCCTGTTTATACAACATAAGGGTGGGTGGGAGGGCCCAAGGACAAATCCATCTTGCACCTCTTTTTTCTTTCATTTTTCTTTGCATCATGTGATGTTTGGGGACTAGTTTTTGAAGTGACGTCCTGTCTGACACTGCAGTACCACTCCTAGATAGGCCAGGTGTTTGTGTCGGCCACTTGGGTCGCTTAGCTTAGTCACATAGCTACCTTATTGCGCCTCTTTTTTTCTTTGCATCATGTGCTGTTTGGGGACTATTTTTTTAAAGTGCCATCCTGTCTGACACTGCAATGCCACTCCTAGATGGGCCAGGTGTTTGTGTCGGCCACTTGGGTCGCTTAGCTTAGTCACACAGCTACCTCATTGCGCCTCTTTTTTTCTTTGCATCATGTGCTGTTTGGGGACTATTTTTTGAAGTGCCATCCTGTCTGACACTGCAGTGCCACTCCTAGATGGGCCAGGTGTTTGTGTCGGCCACTTGGGTTGCTTAGCTTAGTCATCCAGCGACCTTGGTGCAAATTTTAGGACTAAAAATAATATTGTGAGGTGTGAGGTGTTCAGAATAGACTGGAAATGAGTGGAAATTATGGTTATTGAGGTTAATAATACTATCGGATCAAAATGACCCCTAAATTCTATGATTTAAGCTGTTTTTGAGGGGTTTTTGTAAAAAAACACCCGAATCCAAAACACACCCGAATCCGACAAAAAGTTTTCAGGGAGGTTTTGCCAAAACGCTTCCGAATCCAAAACACGGCCGCGGAACCGAATCCAAAACCAAAACACAAAACCCGAAAAATTTTTGGTGCACATCACTACTTGGTACGCACAACATGAACTACGCCATCCAATTCAATTTTCCACCCGATCCTATGAAGAAGCCAAAAATAAACACTAGTGAATAGTAAATTCACACAACAGTGAAAGCCTAATTTACACCAATACAAAAAGGAGTTTGTTTTAAAAAAAAAAAATAGTGGTATCAGAATAGCTCTTTGGCCCATCATATATGTAACCACAAGGAGCTTTCATCAGTTACCACACGCGCCCGCATACATGCCCGCGCATGTATGCCTAGACATAAAGCTCCTTGGTAGTATCCGGTCGGGGTGGGGGAGCCCAACACAAATATACAACAATAGTAATAAAAAAAGAAAAATAATGGGAGGGGGAGAAAGGGAAACATGAAAAACAAAGAGTAAATAATAAAACAATACGACCGGGCTTATGGTGTTTGTTGGCCGTCCAGATCCTCTACTTCCTCCTGTGGCGTCGGTGCCCTGGGTGGCTGTGGGGTCTGTTGAGGTGGCCTCGGTGGCCGTGCTGGTGTAGACGATGCGGCCGGTGGTGGAGGCATCTGGCAGGAGGGGTACATCCCTGCATATCCTTGGTACAGCTGTGACCGTCCATACCAGGATTGTGGTGGAGCAAGGGCAGGAGGCGTCCATGTGGCTTGTGGTGGCGGATGTGGTGGTTCACCAGCGTGTTGTTGAGCTGGCTCTGGGAGCTTGTCATAGATCATCTGTAGCATAGTTGCGATGATCTGCTGGCTGGCTGCCGAATGTCATTGGCTCTCCGACATGTTGTCAACGCTGTGTGCCAGGCATGATGTGTTATCCACCAGCCGGTTGATGGATGTGGCCAGAACATGAAGGATGTCTATAGACTCCCTGTGATCTTCTCGTCTGGTCTTTTGCGTTTCTGCCGTGCTGTCGGCAAGAGCCTTTGGCATGTCAACCAAACCGTTTGCCATCTTCTCCATTGTCTTCTCAATGGCGTCCAGTATGGTTTCAACGACATTCGTGTAAGTATCCTGGTGGGAAGTCATCTCGGCTGCCAGGGTGTGTACCCTCTGTACATTTGAGGGATCCTGCCCTTGCTGTACGTCAGCCACCAATTGCATTTGTGAAGCTGAAAAGAAAAATTAGAAATTAGTATACACATTCATACATTTGTTTGAAGGTTCACAATTTGATAATTACTCACACAGGGATGTAGAAACAGCGGGCTGCTGCACTTCCACCTCGTCGTCGTCCAACTCATCCTGCAAGAGATCCGGCCTGAAGAAGGGACCAATCCCCGACGCAAGTCCGCTGCTGGTCCGTGGCACCTCTGTTTGCAAAAGAAGAAAAAAAAAATAAAGTTAATAAACTATACAAAAATGGCGACCCCCCCCTCCCCCCCCACACCCAAAAAACCCACACCAAAAATAAAAACCTTCTCCATCCGATGGTGCCGCTGCTCCAGGAGCTTCACTTGTCCTCAATTCTGGAGACTTTTCAAGGGTCCGGCTGGATACTTCTGCACGGCTGTCTTCAAACCCTAGAAAAGTCTTGTCCGTTAACCCTGTTGACTCAAACAGTTTGGGTGATAGGTCCACAAGGGTAGTGTCTTGAGGCTCTTCGGTCACAGTCCCAGAGCTCCTGGAGAGATGAGCTGGTGATGGCCTGCGTGCAGGAGCTGTAGTTAGGTGCCCAGCTGGTGGTGTAGTCGCCGACGGTGTCTGGTGCGCAGGTGACATTCTGTGTGCTGATGTCTGGAGGGCAGGTGACTTTCTGCCCACTGACGATGTCTGGCGCGCAGGTGAAGATCTGCGCGCTGCTGATGCCTGCTGCGCAGGTGATGGTCCGCGCACTGACGATGTCCTGCGCGCAGGTGATGTCCTCTGGGCAGGCGTGTCTGTGGGAAAGAACCAAGACATTAGCAAATAAAAAAAATAAATAAAGATTTAGTACAGCTCATCTGAATGTATTCTTGCCATCAGGCCTCCTTTTGGACTGCTTGTCTCCCGCCGTCTTCCGTCTTCTGGGCGGTTCTTCCTCCTCAGGAAAGCCAGCAGGACGGCTGGAGTCCACACCTCCGTGAACTCCTTGGACCATGACAGGGTTCATGCGCCTTTTAATAACGTCCTCCCAGGGTAGCCACTCATGTCGGCGCTGAATCCCCATCTTCTTCTTGGTCTGTCTGCGGCAGGGACGCACCAGTGCTACATTAGAAGCCAAAAAACATGTTTTGGAAACAAACAACATCACATGTCGGCCGCATGTGAGTTACCGACATACCTAAAACCACCCCAAACAAGCCAAAAAGCATCCCTGCATATGCTGGAGGTACACCAATGCAAAAGCATGACCCAAAATACATTTATGGCAAAAATAAATAAAACGCGAGAAACCACCCAAACAAGCCAAAAAGTACCTCCAGCATGTGCAGGGACGCACCAGTGCTAAATTAGAAGCCAAAAACATGTTTTGGAAACAAACAAGACCACATGTCGGCCACATGTGAGTTACCAACATACTCAAAACCACCCCAAACAAGCCAAAAAGCATCCCTGCACATGCTGGAGGTACACCAATGCAAAAGCATGACCCAAAATACATTTATGGCAAAAAAAAATAAACCACAAAAAACCACCCAAACAAGCCAAAAAGTACCTCCAGCATGTGCAGGGACGCACCAGTGCTAAATTAGAAGCCAAAAAACATGTTTTGGAAACAAACAAGACCACATGTCGGCCACATGTGAGTTACCGACATACTCAAAACCACCCCAAACAAGCCAAAAAGTACCTCCAGCATGTGCAGGGACGCACCAGTGCTAAATTAGAAGCCAAAAAACATGTTTTGGAAACAAACAAGACCACATGTCGGCCACATGTGAGTTACCGACATATTCAAAACCACCCCAAACAAGCCAAAAAGCATCCCTGCACAAGCTGGAGGTACACCAATGCAAAAGCATGACCCAAAATACATTTATGGCAAAAATAAATAAAACGCGAAAAACCACCCAAACAAGCCAAAAAGTACCTCCAGCATGTGCAGGGACGCACCAGTGCTAAATTAGAAGCCAAAAAACATGTTTTGGAAACAAACAAGACCACATGTCGGCCACATGTGAGTTACCGACATACTCAAAACCACCCCAAACAAGCCAAAAAGCATCCCTGCACATGCTGGAGGTACACCAATGCAAAAGCATGACCCAAAATACATTTATGGCAAAAATAAATAAAACGCGAAAAACCACCCAAACAAGCCAAAAAGTACCCCCAGCATGTGCAGGGACGCACCAGTGCTAAATTAGAAGCCAAAAAACATGTTTTGGAAACAAACAAGACCACATGTCGGCCACATGTGAGTTACCGACATACTCAAAACCACCCCAAACAAGCCAAAAAGTACCTCCAGCATGTGCAGGGACGCACCAGTGCTAAATTAGAAGCCAAAAAACATGTTTTGGAAACAAACAAGACCACATGTCGGCCACATGTGAGTTACCGACATACTCAAAACCACCCCAAACAAGCCAAAAAGTACCTCCAGCATGTGCAGGGACGCACCAGTGCTAAATTAGAAGCAAAAAACATGTTTTGGAAACAAACAAGACCACATGTCGGCCACATGTGAGTTACCGACATACTCAAAACCACCCCAAACAAGCCAAAAAGTACCTCCAGCATGTGCAGGGACGTACCAGTGCTAAATTAGAAGCCAAAAAAACATGTTTTGGAAACAAACGACATCACATGTCGGCCGCATGTGAGTTACCGACATACTCAAAACCACCCCAAACAAGCCAAAAAGCATCCCTGCACATGCTGGAGGTACACCAATGCAAAAGCATGACCCAAAATACATTTATGGGGGAAAAAATAAAACGCGAAAAACTACCCAAACATGAAAAAAAAAGTGAAAAACCATCCAAACATTACATACTGCACTCATACCTCATCCAAAACAGTAGCCAAGCACTCAGAACAACACCCATACACTACACAAACACTTACATGCAACGCCAGACCACATGTGGTACTTACCTACAAATGCAGAAATCGCTCCAAAAACGACTCTCCTCTGGGGTAACAGGTATCCTGTCCGTCCTGGATTAAAGCCTGCTGGGTGTCCAAACGATACCAGAGCAAACAAAATCACTTTGATCGCTCTGCAGCACCTCCACTCCACACTGCAGGGTCACAAAATGGCTGCTGAGCACGCAGCAAACAAGCCCTATAAAGTATTCCAAACGATGGGAAGTCGAATCCAGGACGCCCACTACTCGACGATTGGTCCGTTATTCGACAAGGGGAGTGTCGAATCCGTTATGTATTGAATATGTCGAATTCATGGTCCCGGGTGGAGGGTTTCGACTGTCGAGTAGTGTCGAATCCTAAAATGGTCCGAAAAAAAGGCGCAGTCAGTCCGGAATTGCATATACCCCTTAGCCTTTGCCCAGTCCCTCGAAGTTCCTGTTGAAGAATTGGCCTCTTCGATCACCATCTGTGGCCTTAATGGCGGTCCTTTCCTTAAAGGACGAGTGAGGTTTTAGACACTGCACCTCCAATTAAATATTGGTGCTCTTTTTTCCAAAATGCTTTTTTTTTTATAAATTGCCTCATAGCACAAATAATTTTGGGTCTGCACAGGCTCAGAAGCCATAACATAGTAGTAAATTGGAAAACAGATGATTTGGTGGGGTACAGATTGATCAGTTTCTTGTCTCACCTTGCCTTTCAATGTTCTTTAACTCATCTCAGAAGGTCTGCCACCACAATACCATGGTTATGCTGATATGTTCTCCAAGAGGAAGGCAGGCTCTCTTCCACCTCATTGTCCATACGATTGTGCGACCATCCTGGTTCCTGAAGCCAAAGACTGGTTATATGCTCTTTACTTATCTGAAACCAAGGCTGAAGAAAACCACATTCAGGAGAATCTCAGCAAAGGCTTTATCAGTCCAACCAACTCACTGGTGGGGGGCCTTCTTCTTTGTTGGCAAGAAGGATGGCTCTTTGCAGCCATGCATTCATTACTGTGGGCTAATAGAGTCACCATAAAGAACTCATATCCATTACCATTTATCTCTGTACTGTTTTATCAACTCTGAAATGCAGTGATATTTACCAAGATTGATCTCTGAGGGGCATACAACCTCATTCACATTGTAAAAATGAGACAAATGGAAAAAGGCTTTCAATACCCACACAGGACATTATGAGTATCTAGTCATGCCTTTTGGTTTGTCCAATGCTCCTGAGGTGTTTCAGGACCTTATCAATGATGTCCTTTGGGAATACTTGAACAAATTTGTTGTGGTATATCTTGATGACATCTTGATTGAATGACCATTACCATGCCTGGTCCATACTCCAGAAACTTTGAGAAAATACATTTTATGCCAGATTGTCAAAAAAATTATTCTTGGTCTATATCATCTCTCCCAATGGCTACTCCATGGACCCTGGTAAGTTACAAGCAATTCTTGACTGTTTTTTCCCACTAATTTAAAGGCCATGCAGCGATTCCTGGGCTTTGTGAATTATTACAATAGATTTACTTCCTCTTTTTCTACAATGGTTGCTTTAATCATGCAGCTAACCAAGTAGGGAGCTGACAAATCTCTTTGGTCAACTTGGGCTCTCCATGTTTTTAAAAACTTGAAGAAGGTGTTTATTTCTGCCCCAGTCCTCCACCATCCTAATCTAGAGCTACCTTTCAGTTGGATGCATCTGAAGTGGGTGTCGGAGTGGTCCTGTCCCAGCAAGGCCATCAAGCTCTCAGCAAGGCCTCATTCGGCTAAAAAAAAAGTCATACAAACATAGAAGACCATGTACATTTAAAGTAGGTGACATGGCGTGGCTGTTAGCACAGTACATTAAGATTTGTCAGCATTTTCAGAAATTGGGACCACGATAACATTGGTCCATTATGCAACATTAAGCAAATAAACCTGATAGCCGTTTTTTTTGTCCAGTTACCCAAATCTCTGAAGATTAATAATACATTTCACTGTTCTTTCTTCAAGCCACCATTCTTCACTAAAAAATTCAATGTCTGGCACCCCAGAAGGCCTTCTGCAGTATTTGTCCATGGCCATCAAGAGTATATGGTGGAAAAAATCTTGGACTATAAGTTTGTACAAGCACAGGTATTTTTATAGGTCCATTGGAAGAGCTATGGTCATGAAGAGAGAGTATGGATTCCAAAAAGGATTTCTTCATGCACTTAACCTAAAAAAATATATTTTCAGGGAATTTCCTGATAAACCTGATTCTAGGGGTTTCTTAACCCCTCTTCACTGGGGAAGGGGGTACTGTCACAGTCTGTGAGTTATACCAACTGTACTGTGTCCAAATACCATTTGAACAGTGCCTGAAAGTCATCTATACAGTTACCATATTTCATCCCATAATGAGCCACCTGCCCTTGCTGAGATTATGACCCAGACCTGACATTACCTTCCTTGCTACAATGTGTGAACCCCAGTTAATTTCTTGTGGTCTCTAGTATATTGTGTGAGCCCATACTGCTAGAGATTTAAGTCCAGGCTGCAACCTAAGTATCTACATGTGTGTTGTTTACTAGGGGAACAGCTGCGGCTGTTATTGGCAGAAAACCCTGTTACTGGCTCTATGGGTCTTACACAATTAGTGCTAGAGTTCCTAACACAATAGGATGTTTTAAATATTATGTATACTTTGTCTGAAGAGAGACCCAAGCATGTTTGGTACTTTTATTGTACAGTAGGTCCTTAAACATTAATTAATACATACATTATCCATCTTATTTGTAGTCATAGTTATTATTTTTTTAGATTCAATAATCTATGTACAAATTGTACTGTGAACACCCCAAACGTACATGCAGTCATGCCTAACAAGACGTGATCGCAGTAAGATGTAACAACGATGAGCATATGTATATGCTAAAAAGAAAAATAGTGCATTCTAGTGTAGTTATTAAAGTATTAAGCAAAAGTATGAAAGGATTAATATTATGTGTACAAGAGTTATGTATCAACATTTCTTGCCAATATTTAGTTCATACTTCCTCAAGAACCCTTCTTGTAACACTGTGACTAACTCAATTTACACTGGGGGAGAGGGCTTTATCTCAATCCTTCTCTGTTAACACATTCAAATGTTCATTGACATGCTAGTTTCGTATGCAAACAAGACAGGATATTATAACAGTGTAGCATAATAAAAATGTTTTAATTAGTACATCAAACATAAAAATAATACAAAGTACACAAGTAAAAAAGGTGACCAATAAAAAAAATAAATAGCTTATCTTAAGGTTCCAAGTGATTACAGAAAAAAAAAAAACATTAGCAGTAGGAGAGGATGTGCAGCAATAGAGTCCCCCAATGCGTTTCATCACTTACACCCAATCAAAGGCTGACTTCATCAGGGTCAGTTTAGACCTGTTTCAATCATAGATTTTCGTCTATAAATTCGTTTCAGTTTTTCTGGTAGAATCAATCTTCATTTACCATACAGTATGCCATCAGCACATGATACTGTCTACTTTCAAAGGAATTGTGTGTACACTAAATCTCCAGGCTGTTATAGATGCCATAACTGCATTACATATACAAATATATGGTAGCCTGTAGAGAATTCCAGCTTCCGCATAGTGACAAAATCTATGACATTAGATTTGTCCTGACATGCAACACCACACATGTAGTGTACATAATTGTGTGTCCCTGTGGCTTACACTATATCGGTCAAACCACCCGTAAGTTTAAGGAACGGATGAACGCCCACAGGTCGGCAATAAATATGACCCTCAATGGGAAAGATATTGATCAGCTGGTATCCCGACACTTTAAGGAGGCAGGTCATTCTCTTGATGATTTGAAATACTATATAATTGACCATGTGCCGGAATCTCTCAGGGGAGAGGATCGGGGTAAACAATTGTTGGTAAAGGAATCCCGTTGGATCATCCATTTGGGCACTACTAAACCTAGGGGCTTAAATGAAAAAATCAATTGGAACAGCATGCTTTGATATGGGTGCTGTTGTCATGTAAGTTTAATTTTCTATTACAGGCATATATTATCTTTCATACTGTTCCTGTTATTTAGCCTAATGTTATGTTATCTTGTGTTTTATGTATGCTTTTAACTTGTTTGTTTTTGTTTCTCTCTCCTACCACTCTCATGCTACAGCCACAACGGGATCTTCTGCTGGCTGGATGGAGCGCAGGAAGCCGGCGTGTGGAATGCATACAGAGTGGTTCCCATAGTAACGGTGGCCGCTCACCAGGAAGTACAGCAGAGGACACTTCCGGTGGGCGTGAGGTTCGAGCGCTGGATGGAGCGGGAATTGGGGGATAGGTAAGGGTATTTATGTAAGTGTTTTGTGGTTGTACCTTTGCTGTAGATGTTGTCCTGAGGACGGGGCAGAAGCTCCGAAAACATTTGTATCAACATCCAATACAGATGTCCTTTTTCACTGCTGCCAGTCTCTGAGTGCCATCTTTGATATTGCTGGATATATATATATATATATATACTCTCTAAGTATCAAGGCACCACAGATCAATTTGTTAATCCGTACTTACCTTATTTATCATCGATCATTCATTGGAAATACATCTGGCGCTGCAGATTTCAGTTAGAGCATAAGATGGATTCTCCAGATGTGAACACGAGCTTCATGGGACTTAAACTACAGTTGGGGGACACTCTGGATGCTGATAACATTTTATTTGATGAAGCATTAATGCCAGAAAATATTGATGAGACGGTGGAAGAAACATATCATCAATTATTAAAACTGAGGAAACGTGAAGTGGAATACCTTCTGCATGGATCAACATTGTCTGATTATTCTAGACAGAAATTAATCCCATGGGGCTTCTGTGTGCGAAACACACCAACTATCGGCCATATGAACACTGAATTTGCAAAAGGTGGATAGCAGTGCTTAACAAATGTAGCCTTGATCTAATTATTTTAGTGATTGAGGAATCTAGCCGTGAAATAAACCCTTGTTCATTCAAATCTGGAAACTTTTCAGAGAACACCAGATAACCAACTACAAGATCCCATTAATGAAACTTGGTGGTTAAAGCTCAACCAACAGGTGGACAATTACAAGAAAGAGCTAATTAAGTTCAAACGATCAAAACTTTCAACCATCAAAACTGATTATGAGAACAACCAAGTGTACAGATGGCTCACAGGATCTGAATCAGGAAGGCACCCTCATAAAATGTATGATCGTAGTAACTGGCAACAGAGACGAGTGCGACAGAATAAAGATTATAATACATCAAACAGCGATAGCGATTTTGCTGTAGCAGATTCAGATGAGCCTAGTACCAGTCAGCGACCCCCTTTAGGGGCAAGAACAAGAGCATGTGACCTCTAGACCCAAGTACACAAGAAGCGGCGGACAAACAGAAAGGATCAACAAAAGCAGGGTCCAGAAGGAAATAGCCATATTCAACCTTTCATTCAGAACGCTTTCACCAGCTGAGGAACGGGTGCTGAACAAGGGGTTAAACTTTGTCCCTACTAACAAGCATAATTCGTTTGAATGGCATTGCAATTTCCACCAACTGGGGAGAAAACTAAGGCTCGGGGAATACTTTCAACACCATGTCTTTGAAGGAGAATCCACCACAGAAGCTTCTTGTTTGAATAATTATCTTAAATCCAACTTTGACCAACCATCTGACAATTCATCTATAAAGACCTTCAACCACCTGATGGGTGATTCCGTTAATAAATTTATCCAAAGTCCTCACAAGATCTATTCAAATTTGTCTAAAGAGGAGCATTTAGCTCTAAAAAGTCTGTGTGGATAATTCCATTACTATACGTCCCGCAGACAAAAGCGGAAGTATAGTTTTAGAGGATTTGGTTCAGTATAAGGATGAAATTGAGAAACAGCTGGCCCATGAGAACACTAATGAAAAACTTTTACAGGATCCTAGGGCGCAATTCTGCAAAGCTCTGGATCAGGTCCTTAAATCTGCAAAGGACATATTAGTGCCAAATCGAACAAGGACATATTAGTGCCAAAGAATATAAGGCACTATTGCCAATATATCCAAAGATGCCACTGCTATATACTTTGCCTAAGATTCATAAGGACCAGTTCAACCCACCTGGAAGACCTATTATATCTGCCAGGGGTTCCTTATTCCAGCCAGTTTCAGAATTCCTGGATTCTATTCTACAACCGCACGTATGTGTACAACCAACATACCTTAAGGACACAACAACTTTTTTGAATAAAATATCACATTTCAAGGAGTTGGAGGATGTAGTCATGTTGTGTACTATGTACGTGAGTTCATTATATACCTCAATACCCCACACTGACGGTTTGCATACAGTACAAACATTTGTCAACACACTTGGAGTAGAGATCATATTGGACACTAATACCCTTTTACAACTTCTGAGACTAGTTTTGAGTTTGACATGCAATTTCTTCTGGTATGATGGAGAAAATTATTTGCAGTGTTCCGGATGTGCAATGGGGTCCAGCGTGGCCCCTATATATGCAAATATATTCATGTTCCAGCAAGAAGCAGATTTCTTTTTTAAGGTTCCAGAATCTCATATACACATCATATGGTACACCCGCTATATTGATGACATCTTTATGTTATGGGATGGAGGTGGGGAACGTTTTGAAAACATGATGGCACAGATCAACAGTCTTCCCTCTGCAATCAAATTTACCTTTCTTCACAGCAGAACCTCAATAAATTATTTGGATGTAACAGTAACCAAAGACAATGGGAACCTTACAACAGCAGTTTATTATAAGGACACGGACCAGAACACCCTTTTGGATGCTAGCAGCCACCATCCACAGGCCCTGAAAAAAGGACTTCCTTATTCACAGATGCTCTGTGTGGCACGTATAACCAGCAATCCAACCACATTACCAGAGGTACTTGAGGTTGTTGTTAATAAATTTAGAGCAAGAGGTTATAACTTAAAGAAACCAAATGTGGGGTGATTACTATGGATAGAACTGCTTTGCTATCTACTTCTAAGGTCCCTAAAAAAGATAAGCAGCTTATATGGTCTACAAAATTTAGCACTGCAAGCCCAATTATACGACGCGCATCCAAAGCATTATGGCCCATTGTCGAAACAGATAAATCTCTCCCATGTTTTCATGGAATGCATCCCATGACCTGCTATAAACGCGGCAAAAATCTTAGGGACCATTTAGTTAAAGCCAGTGTCATCATGAAACCGGTCAATATGGGTATCTTTGGACAAGTGAAGAAACCAGGTTGTTACATATGTCCCAATTGTACTACATGTAATTATCTTCTGACTGGATCAACTTTTAAACACACTCATAAGGATTTTAAGTTTAACATCAAACATGTCCTTAGTTGTTCATCCACGTACGTGATTTATTACATGACTTATCCATTAAAAATATATATCACGTAGGCATGACAAGTAGGATGTTTAAGGAAAGAATGGCCCTTCATAGATCCTCTATCGGCAAAGCTTTAGCGGGCAAAGATATAGAACAGCCAGTAGCTAGACACTTCAAATTGAAACAACATTCGCTATCATCCTTGAAACATCAAATAATAGATCACGTACCCCCTCTGAAGAGAGTAGGTGATCGGAATGCAGCATTATTGAAGTTGGAGTCACACTGGATCTTCCAGATGGATACTTTACAGCCGAATGGTCTGATTGAAAAAATAAACTGGAACGCCTTCAATTAGCTGTACAGGTGGAAGCATTTCTATCCCGTATTGCAGGTGTTAGCAGGGTTCTGGGACAGAGCCAGTTAACTCTGCTGCCTCACTGGGTGGGTGCTTCCCAGAGCGCCATTGAAATAGCAACTGTCAAACTTGGATCCCTCTGTGAATCACACAGGTGCTGCTGTACATGCATGTGCCCCTTCAAGGCTTGGAGCCCGAAGGCAGGTGTCTCATTGCCTCTGGTAGTTGCACCCATGGGTCTTTCATTTTCACTTTTCTACAAATATTGTGAGTTCAAAAAAATTTACACTCTCTATTATTATCCCATGTGCAATATCCAGATTTTTTGGTTCTTATTAATATATTATGTTTACAATTAAAGCTATGTTTTGCTATCTTCCCATATTATTATTATGTTGTCGGTGTGATAAGCATATCATTTTAGGTTTGGGAAAACTTTTGTTTTAGTCCAACTATTCTCAACTATTGTACTAGAAAAATACTTAAAAATGCATATGATGACACAACTGTTGTACCCATAGCTGTACCTTTAGTTTGTACATACAACAAATATAATTGTCTCATAGAAATAAGGTGATTCCTTTATAATAAAGTCAATCTGTGTTTGTTCCATTCATGAGGTATCTTCAAGAATTTTCATTAAAATATCACAACCTTTGATGTGGGCCATACAGGTATAAATACATTTTATATCATATGTTGTCAAAAGGTAATCTTCCTTTCATTCACAGTCTTCTAAGTTGTTCCAAACATCTGTCATGTATGAAAGGTCAAAGGGAATATTTTTTTTAAATAAAACAACACAATGTTGATGATCAAAACATATACAACTTTCATATTTCAAAAAGTTGTAATATCATTAATTGACTCATAACATTTACAGGTTAAACAGGGCTAATGGTACAAACTCTGGAACATGAAGAAGTTCTTATAAAATGTTACAATAGGGGAATAAAAGCTGCAGTTTCAACAGTGTAAGAAATATACTGGATGCCTGGCCAGGCATAGGACCTTAGGGTCTTTCAGTCCAATGTGCACAATGTGATGATTAATAATGAAATCCAAAGGGATTCAATCACAGTGTGTCGTGGCTGGAGAAAATTCTTTCACATGAATAATGACAGTCTCCAGCTATACTGTATGTAGCAGCTGTGTGTTGATCTAAGAACATTGTCCATGCTGAGCTCTCTGTCTCAGTCATATTTGACTCAGGAGTGTACTGGTGGATCAAAGTTTCATCCACTGTCACAATTTAATGACAAAAACCCTGCGGATTGTGCTTAAGCATCAGCGAACACTGCATTGAAACATCCTTTCGTGTGCATTTTTGATCAAGAAATAGCAAAGGCAACACCCTTCATATACACAGCTTTTTTATGTGCAACTTTTAATGCAGAATGTTATGCACTCATTCTGTTGAGATGTCTGGCCTCAGCAATCTCATGCACCTATACTCGGAGATCTTCTATAATGATACCATGGATTTCTGCCACCATATCTGACTTGGTGATCTTAACTGGGCATCTGGAGCGTGCTTCATCTTCATTGCAGGTTGGCCACATTTAAATTTGTTTATCCAGAAATAGACAGTCATCAACACTGGAGCAAAGTCCCCATGAACTTAGTATAACTCTGCTTTGATCTGTGCTAATGTCCGTTTATTCAAATAAAAGTGTTTTATCATTGCACAGAATGTGTTTTTTATAATTTTTGTGGCAACTGCTAGACTGCTCACTTCAAACTACTACCATAGGTAAACAATGCTTCACTTCTGGCTTCAATTGGACCTGGGGGATTAAAAGAGTGGACATTTCCAGGCGTCACATCACCAAAGGTATTGTAGTGCCATCTCAAAGAAATTTACCACAGTTATCAAATGACCATCAAAAAAAGCAACAGAAGGCCTACCTAAGTGCAGCAGCCAATTCCAGCCAGCAGAGAGTTATGGTAGGGACAGGGGTCAGAAGCCCCTGGAGAATCCACTTTACTTCCATGTTTTGGCCTGAGGAGAACCTCTCCACATGAGCAGAGTGCCACCATGGTCACGTGGGATGCTGGGAGGGATCTGATTCGATCTCTCTAAGGAAGGATGTTGAAAGAAGCCCATAGGATTTTTAGGGTAATGCAAGCTTAAGCTGCCATTACCCTCCACACCAAAACCCCGGTGTCCAGGGCTTAGTACTTATGAAAGATGTGGGCAAAGTCAGTTGGCCGCATTTTCCCATAAGAAAATCCCACCCATTATCTGACTTTCAGAAACCACTGGCCAGGCTAAAAATAATACTTCTAGACATGCCTTCTGGAAAGGAGAACAGATGGAAGTAGTTAATTGTTCTTGCAGATGCCCTGGATCGGATCACAAGTGTATACAAACGTGAATTTACTGACTACCAGTGCAAAAGTGAATGCCAGGGCCAGATTGGAGAAGATTCGAGGCTATCACTTATGTCATTGCACCAGTACTTCCAAGTAATAACCAATATTGACTACCCTAGATATGTCGATCTCACAGATAGTACATGTGTAAAAACTATATTTAATTTCATGCTCTTTATCAGTGCACATTGTGTGAATAATGCTTTGTTTTGAGGGGAGGGGATTGTTGTTTCTGAAATTTTTGCACTGCTCCATTTTCTGCACTATTATTTAAGCAATTGATTTCTGGGTTGATGGAAGTTATCGTATGTCACTGAAACATAAAGTGCATAGTAAAATACTATTGAGAAATATTATTTTATATTCAGCAGCCATGTTGTTCTTCATTTGCCATTTTGGTATTAGCTTAAGCTTATTCATTAGCAGAAATGTATTAGTAACCAAGCTGCTTTAGCATGAAGCTGTAAGTGAAATTCACCCATGCAATGTGCTATAAATACAGTAGGGAACCATTTTACAAGTAAATCATATAATCTTGAAACCATAGAGTTGTCCTGTGTTTATTCTCTTCAGCTGGTTCTGAGCTCAGATCAGGGGTCCTGACACACATAAGAGCTCACCTAGCCTGGTGTCCCACTGAGGGTCCAAGGTTGGATCCCACATTTCCAGGAGGTTCCACTGAGATAACCTACTCTGAACCAAGGTCAGTCATGATGGGAGAGGCTGAAATCCTGGACTCTGACTCTTACCGCGGTGAGTAGGTTTGCTACTCATTAGAGTCCATTGATTTATGCCCTCCTATGTCTGTCTCAGGTAACAAGTATGGATATCTTTGTGTCTCAGGATCATGTTGTTATTTTCAATATGACATGTTGATAAACATATACAATTTTAGATGTAAGGGCTGTAAAGGTGTAGTCATTATACAAAGAGCCTCCTTGTCTTGGATACCAAGTCTTATTTGAGTATCACCTGCAAAGACCCCTTGTTCAATATATTACCCAAATCCCAAATCCCATTAATAAAGGTAGATTGATTTGCTTTGGTTTTTGGTTGACACACAGAGCCAGAATATTTATTTACCCAGTTATAACATGTCCTAATGTAGGGAGATACCAGAACAAGTAATAGAGGGGTTTTTGTTAAACCAACAGAAAAAAATTGTTTGGGTAATACTGACAGTAAAAGACTTGAAGAAATCCAAAGCCTTATGGACATTATGAGCACACTTTTAGGTCCTGAGGGCATGGAAGGACTGCCAGCTCTATTTAGAAAGGCTGACATAGACAAAAAATGGCATATTGGACACAATTAAGTTACAATAAATTAAAAAGGCATATGGTCCCTTTATGAAAAGTCATAAACTAAAGGGAAAGTTGTCCAATTGGCTCAAAATGTCAGAATAGGTAATCTTAGAAAAGGAAACACAAGAATTAGAAGAGCAGATGGGTGCAATGCATTTGGGTAATTACTGGAAAAATTTAGATTAAAGTTGATCAGTAATTGACAATATTGGAAGACATTGGAGTTGTCCATATCCAGATTGTAGATTTTGCATTTCATCTGATGATCAGTTGTGTAAAGTCTGTAAGACACCATGGTCATGTAGACATTCTTAACTTACAACTCCCTTTACTGGTCCCAGAAATGATACAAGGGGATATGCAAAAATTAAGAATAACTGGTTGTTGTACAACAAAAAGCACACTTGGAGGTGTAGTTGTCCCACTGTTAAACTGTAGCAAGAGACAAAATGTGATAAATGCAGCTTGAATAGGGATAACAGACAGTCCCTCAGTCAACCACCCTCCTATAATAGAGCCATGGCTTCAGTACCACAAGCCTCTGTAATCCCCACTTTACCTGGCTTTATCCAGTATTCTCACAAATGATTCCTGGAGGAGCAGCTGATGGTGTAAACAACCCTGCAATACCAGATAGATAGGTGTCTTGGTGTAAGCCCTGCTCCCCTATGGATCAAGATGTACCCCTACTGTCCAACAATCCAGTGGGCTTCCACCGGTACATGGATCACCTAGCGTCAACAATGGATGACTAAATGTAAAGCTTATTGTGAGACATGCCGCCACAAGATATAATACAAGGAAGAAATCAACCTGTCACAGAATATTACAGTCAATGCAGACAAATGAATGAGGTTTATGGATTTGGTTTAGATGATCCTTTGGACACACATATATTTAACAATGCTTTCCTTGGAGATCTACAGCCAGAGTTACTCAAGACCCTTAAGGTCACTTACCCAGAATATGCAACTCTGACCCCTGAAGTCTTTCTCACAATTCATAGGCTCTACAACCTATTTATGTAGTGCATAAAATGCCTCCCAAGAACAAACTCCAGGAAACCAGAGGCAACCTTGGTGCTCACCCTAACATTAAACCGGCAAGTTGTTAAAATGAGCCAAAGATCAAAAATGTGCATGAAACAGGGTCTGTATTTCCATTGCCTATAAACAGGGCACCTTAAAAAGTACGGCCAACATGCCGCTGAACCCAGAGTTAAGCAAAATGAAAATCAAGCATAGGAAAATGGCCCCCAGTGTCATATACTCCTCAGTTTGACTAATCCTAATGGTCCACAAGGTATTGTCCCTATCAACATGCAGGGAACAATTGATACTACGGCATTGGTAGACTCTGGGGCTAGCAGATCAATTGTGCAATCTAGATTGATAAATTCTGACATGCTCACATACTCTATTGTGGTGGCAACTGGCTTGAGCGGAGAATTGCAATATTTACAAAAGAAAAAACCCCTACAAGTCTGTGTTAAAGATTATTTAGTAATTACAACTCAGTTTCTTGTTTCTGATGATTGTCCTGTTAATTTACTGGGAGCTGACATGCTGTCAGCATTAAATGCAGTCATACAGTACAAAAATGGGTAAATGACTCTGATTTTGAAACCAGGAGCATTTGACAATATTGCATTTGAGACTATGCAGTTAATAATGAACTGTGTTATGCTTGCAAAGCCCCAGACCCCCCATTCTAATGAAGTTAAATCTCCGGTCCATGATGAGTTGTGGGCAAAATTAAAATGGTTGTGGGATTGTTACCTGTACGAAATTGGAGAAGAAGAAAGACTCCTTTCTGGGTGCACTCTTGAATTGATATGAAGAAATCTAGATATTAATTAATTTTAAAACATACATTTTATTAAGTATCGTCTAAAATAAACAGTGTATCCAAACATTAAAGACAAACAACATATAAGAATAAAAATAAGCATAAGCATACGTCCAATAGTATGTGGTCTTGTGAAATCACATTTGGATACATTTTAGACCATGATGCTCCACCTGTAAACACTGATACTAGTAGAAACCACCTGGTCAATACAAAGGGCTCACACAGGGTTATTAATATTGTAACCAAATAGATTACTATTAGATATCCTACAGGTAATATCTGCGATGAAGATATTAAGTGAATATCATTCAAATGTAATGCCAATCCTATATATTAGAGTAGAAGGAAGAAATGAGCAGTGATTCTGCTGTCAGGTGTTAGGCACGGAGTAATACCCAGATTTCTATTCTGCTGCACTCGGTAGTTCCAGGATGTCTCCCATCCAAGTACTGACCAAGCCCGACACTTCCAAGTTCGGATGGTATTGGGCGTATTCAGTGTGGTATGATAGTAGAATGCTATAGATGTTGCAACATACTCGTCGGATCACTGATGAGAGATCACTTGAAAACTGTAGTGTTTGCTTGAATAGATACAGTAGGAAGGAACAATAGGTAGATCTGCTGCCAATGTTAGGCGGGAGTAATGATATATACCTCCGGATCACTGGTGAGAGTCTACAAAGAAAAGTGCAAGAGAATTCACAAATTTTGTCAAATATAGACACAAAAATAGATTAAGAAACGTGAATTATACTAAATTCATAACAGAAATGATAACCGTATTGTAGACAAATGACACCATTGATACTTAACATTGGAGGTTAATACTGGTGTGAGCAATTTTATCATGCATGTAGTTAGGTTTCACTCTGATATATTAATAAATCAATGTGCATAACACAAGAAAAAGCGAGAAATGCTCAAAAGTACATCTGCATGACTCCCTGTACAAAAATAGGATGTACTCAAAATCACAATAGCTCCACCAGGGTAACTGCTACATATGCCAGGGGAAAAACACTCTTACCATATAGATAATTAAATACTGCATGTCACTCCAATACATACAATATAAACACACAATAAGATATGATAGAATGTAACAGTCTAGCCAGAATGACTGCCACTAGGTTTAGTATGATAAAACTAGCCAGTGGAAAAGCTTGACAAAGAAACCTGTAACTCAGTATGGCTAGAAGCTGTGAACAGAAATTATAACTGACGCTGTGGTCAGTGTAGAGGAGAAGATATGAAGGCTAAATAGCAATGTAGATTAGTAACTGCAGTGACTGCAGCAGCAGAGAGCTATCCCCGCCGCTGCAGTCAATTACCAATGAGCCGGAGCTTGTGGGGGAGAGAGCGTCCTGTGAACCCTGGAGATGTGTGGAGGTGAGCGGCAGCGGGACGGCATACAGCAGTGGAGAGCCGGAGCTTGTGGGGGAGAGAGCGTCCTGTGAACCCTGGAGATGTGTGGAGGTGAGCGGCAGCGGGACGGCATACAGCAGTGGAGAGCCGGAGCTTGTAGGGGAGAGAGCGTCCTGTGAGCCCTGGAGATGTGTGGAGGTGAGCGGCAGCGGGACGGCATACAGCAGTGGAGAGCCGGAGCTTGTGGGGGAGAGAGCGTCCTGTGAGCCCTGGAGATGTGTGGAGGTGAGCGGCAGCGGGACGGCATACAGCAGTGGAGAGCCGGAGCTTGTGGGGGAGAGAGCGTCCTGTGAGCCCTGGAGATGTGTGGAGGTGAGCGGCAGCGGGACGGCATACAGCAGTGGAGAGCCGGAGCTTGTAGGGGAGAGAGCGTCCTGTGAGCCCTGGAGATGTGTGGAGGTGAGCGGCAGCGGGACGGCATACAGCAGTGGAGAGCCGGAGCTTGTGGGGGAGAGAGCGTCCTGTGAGCCCTGGAGATGTGTGGAGGTGAGCGGCAGCGGGACGGCATACAGCAGTGGAGAGCCGGAGCCTGTGGGGGAGAGAGCGTCCTGTGAACCCTGGAGATGTGTGGAGGTGAGCGGCAGCGGGACGGCATACAGCAGTGGAGAGCCGGAGCTTGTAGGGGAGAGAGCGTCCTGTGAACCCTGGAGATGTGTGGAGGTGAGCGGCAGCGGGACGGCATACAGCAGTGGAGAGCCGGAGCTTGTGGGGGAGAGAGCGTCCTGTGAGCCCTGGAGATGTGTGGAGGTGAGCGGCAGCGGGACGGCATACAGCAGTGGAGAGCCGGAGCTTGTGGGGGAGAGAGCGTCCTGTGAACCCTGGAGATGTGTGGAGGTGAGCGGCAGCGGGACGGCATACAGCAGTGGAGAGCCGGAGCTTGTAGGGGAGAGAGCGTCCTGTGAACCCTGGAGATGTGTGGAGGTGAGCGGCAGCGGGACGGCATACAGCAGTGGAGAGCCGGAGCTTGTAGGGGAGAGAGCGTCCTGTGAGCCCATCTAGCATCGCTAGAACCTGTGCAAAACCACAATGCTCTTTGTACTCAAACGACGCGCGAGCGCATTGCGGTGCATACGCATGAGCAGATCAGCCCCGTTCTGCCATAATCGCTGCACTGTGAAAATCCGTAGCTAGCGATCAACTTGGAATGACCCCCATTGTTTGCAAGATACAATTTCTTTGCTTCACTTTTTGTATGACAAAAAAATCCAAGGTATCAAAAGACAAGCTACAAATAGTTAAGCCAAAGGTTGAATATTTAGGTCACTACATCTCCCACCAAGCTAAAAACCTCACTGAGAAAATAAAACACGTTATACAATCTGCAAGTGTTCCCAATACAATTAAAGATATTTTTAGGGTTCCTAACATATTGCAGATAGTGGATACCTTATGCATCTAGCAAGTTACAAATTTTGTACAATGCCCTTAAAGGGCCAGTGTAACAACGACCATTAACACTTAGACAACAACAAATTAATATGTTCCAGATCCTCAAAAATTGCATATTAATTCACCAGCATAGGCACCACCTGATTATAGTTAGCAATTTATATTGCTTTGTCATGAGTCACATTCATATGCTCAAGTAATTCTTACACAGACACATGGAGGCAAATAAATACCACTTGCCTATTATTCAGTACAAGTAGATCCAGTAATTAGAGCAGCCCTTACCTGCATAAAGGCAATAGCAGCAGTGGCTCTCATGTTAAAAAGTAGTGATATTGTACTTGGCATCCATTATCTCTAATGGTACCACACAGTGTCACAGAAATCCTCAACCAGGCTCAAACAAAGCATTTGTCTGCTGCTAGACTTACTGAGTATGAAGTAGCCCTTCTCACGCCTAGCAAACATTATACTCAAAAGATGGACAATGTTGAATCCTGTGTCATTGCTCCCACAGGAAGCAAAATATGGGAGAGCAGAGGATAATTCTATGCCTGATTCAGAAGTATCACAGGATGATCAATATACGCACACTTTTTATTTTCATAATCACATGAACATGATTGTATTAAACTGATAAGACAGGGATAACTTTCTTTGTCTGACATTTCTGATTCCCCACTACCAGACGCAAACCTTACACTCTTTGTAGATGGCTCCAGATAATGGAGTACCCTATACAGGATGTGCTGTTACCATACACAGTGAAGTAATTATACAGCAGCCACTGCCCAGCAACATGTGAGCAAACGAAGCAGAACTAATAGCTTTAATGCTAGACTGCATTTATGTGGATGGAAAATTGTTTACATTTACACTGATTTCAGATATGCTTATGGAATTGCCCACGATTACTGCCCCATATAAAAAACAGGGGCTTTATGGGGTCATCAGGAAAACCTGTTAAACATGCAGACCACATTAGATCACTGTTTACTGAATTCCAACTCCCCTTGCAGTGAAAGGTAAAGGCACACACAAGAGACCATACCTGAAGAAAATTAAAATGGATTGGTAGACCAGGCCACAGATGATGCTGCTGTATATTAACTACCCCAAGGTGAGCCAACTTATGTGGTAGATCCTACCCCCAAGTCTATCCAAAACACACTCTAAAAGCTCCATGCCCAGGCCTCAGATTCTGAAAGAGGGCATTGCAGAAATCAGGAGCTAAAGAAATTAATGGAGAATGGCACGAAGGTCAATGTGTCTGGATTGCAATGGTCCCAGCCTATCTGAGCACCAAAGGGAAATACATGGTGGCTGTGGAGATATTCGCCATACTGACCTCATGTTCTGGTGTTCTGGGCTGTATATTTTTCCCAAAGCTGTATATTCTGCTTATAAAACCTGAATTTAACTCCAGAAAAACAATTCTGGGAAAAAACAGTACATAAACCATAAGATACTGTACATATATACTGTATGTGAATACCTAAATCCATTTCCAGTACAGAATCCTCATTTAGTTTGTAGGTAGTTTTCTTATTCTTGCTACCGAAGTACATTACCTTCCATTTGTCTATATTGAACCTCATTCTCCATTTCAAAGTCCATGTTTCCAGTTTGAATAAGTCTTTCTGAAGAGACTCAGCATCCTCCACTGAATTTCTAACCTTACACAGTTTGGTATCATCTGCAAAAATTGACACTGTGCTCTCTAGACCTACTTTTATATCATTTATGAAATTGTTGAACAATAGTGGTCCAAGTACAGACACCTGTGGCAGATCACTGAGTACCTCAGTCCATTTAAAAAAAGTATCATTTACCACCACATGCTGCTCCCTTCTATCCAACCAATTACTTACCCAAGTGCATAATGTGCTCCCTTGCCCAAGTTCTCTTAACTTGTAGATACAGTAAGTACAGTATCATTTGAGGGAATGTATTGAAATCTTTAGCAAAGTCTAGAAAGATTACATACACCTCATTACCCTGATCTAGGTTTGCACTGTTTCATAAAAGCTTATTACGTTAATTTTACATGATCTATCCTTCACAAATCCATGTTTGTTCCTATTAATAAACTTATTGGTTTCAAGGAACTCTTGTATTCTATCCATTAAAATACCTTCCAGTACTTTCCCCACTATAGATGTAAGACTAACTGGTCTATATTTACGCGGTTCAGATTTACTTCCCTTTTTATTTATTGCCACTACTTCCGCTATACACCAGTCTTAGGGAACCTTGCCTGATGTATGTGAGTCAATGAAAATGAAATATAGTGGTCTTGCTAATTCGGAGTGAAACTCCATGAGAACCCTTGGGTGAATTCTGTCGGGACAAGGTGACTGACTAATTTTATTTTTTATATATATATCGGTCACAGACTACTTCCTCACTTAAATATGCACTTAGTAATGGGACATTCTCATTGCTGAGGTTATACTTCCATCCCACCTTCTGGTCCTCTCTGTCATGCCTGAGGGTTGAGGCTGACCTGGGGAAGTCTCAGGTGTAGTGGCAGATGTGTAGGTAAACCTTGGAGAGTGTATAAGCTTCCTGGACATGCAAGGTACTTAGCACAGATGCCCGAAGGCGTGACCAGAATGACAGAGGAGTAAAAGTGTAAGCTCTTTTATTGCACACACAGTTCAGATAATCACAATGGCAGATGATATATGTCACAGTACTCAGTAGTCAGTAATCACAGTGAACTCAATGCAGTAAAGTTCCTCAGATATGGTGGTAATGAAGAATGCTGTTAGGCGTAGTGTGGCATCAATATGGTACAGTCTCGGAAGACACAATGATGGTATAGTCCACAGATGAAAAACAGCTAACCACTTGTCACTTGTAAGCAGAAAAAAACACAGAATACAGAGACATCCAATACTGGGTTAGACAACCATAGCACTGATGATTACTGAAAGACAGAGGGTGGAAGATAAACTTCTGGGATAACTGAAATAGGCTGAATGGAATCAGGTGGTGCAGGGAAGCTCAGACATTCACATCATTGGCTTTGCTGCAGTCAGGTGATCAGGACTTGTCACATCAGTACTCCATGCTTAGACTCTGATGTGGAGTGAGGTCTAATAGGCCCAAACACTAAGAAGCAGACAATATTAATAAACTCACTTAGAATTTATACACAATATACTGAGATAGCTAAGCAGGAACAGCATGCACAGAATTTACTGTCAGCTGGGTGTGATGAACAGAGAGCCCAGTTACTGAACATTGGATCTTTGCAATTACTCACACAGAGGAATTCCTACTCAGGTGCTAATCAGTAAGTAATCAAGACTGCAGTTAGTATGTGAAGCAGATGCATGTTTGTAGAATATTCTGAGGTAAGTCACGGAACATAAGAAATTCAGTCAGGATTTTGACACTCTAGTGAATACTGATGAGAAAAACTTGTTTAATTTTTCCACTATGTCATTGTCGTGTTTGATTAGGACGCCCAACTTTCCTTTGCTATTAGCTTTTCTGTTTCTCTTTTAGATGCTCTTTCATATTTGCATATTTTGTTACAATCCTTATAGTACTTGAATGACTCTGCCTTACCGTCTGATTTTGAATGCTTGCCTCTTTTTAGCCATTAGTTCCTTAATCTTTAAGTTAAGCCATATTGGTGTGGAATTACAGTATTTCTCCTTCATTTGCTGCCCAAGGGAAAGAACTTACGAGTATAACTAGCGAGCATTCTTTTTCAAACCTCCCATTTCTCTGTGGTATTCTTGCATTGAAACAAAATTTCCAATTGAATGTCCCTAGAACCTTCCCTCGCCATGGCAAAGTTGGCTTTGATTCAGTAACAATTCCTCATCAGACACATTCATATCAGTCGGCTTGTAGCATATCCCTATTAGTAGCTTTTTTGTTCAGTTTCCCTCGCATGTGCTTTCTACCCATAAAGTATCCACAGTATTTACAGTACTATCGGGAATGTCATCCTTTATATCAGGTTTTAAAAAAGGATTTAAATAAAGACATACCCCTCCACTCTGTTTATTTATTCTGACTCTCCTGAACAGAGTATAACCCTCCAGATAAACTGTCCAATCATGAGTTTTGTCCCACCAAGTTTCAGTAATACCTATAATATCATACTGTTTGTTTGCTGCAAGGACTTCTAGTTACCCCTTTTTCCCTGTAAGGCTTCTAGCGTTTACATATATACAATAAAGATAAGTATCCCCTCTTGTGCTAGAAACATTATTTTCTGTATGCATTATTGTCAATCCGTAATCATCGTTAATTTGTGTTTTGATAATACCCAAGGTAATATCCTTGGTAATACCCTTGCTGGCTGTTCTTTTTCTTCTCCACCCACATTCAGCTCACTACCTCCATCCTTGCTATTCTCACTGCTTGACCCATAGATTTTAGTGAACCCCTCCCCCCAGGCAACTACTGTAGTTTAAAATCTACTCCAACCTTATGACCATCCTTCCCACCATCACTGTTACCCCCTCCTCATTCAGGTGCAATCATCACAAAAAGTCCACTCAGCTTTCCAGGAAAACAAACCCTTCTTTCCTACCCCAGTCTCTAAGCCACACATTTTCCTCCCTAATCTACATCTGCCTACCTGGGCTAGAACGTGGCACAGGGAGTATTTCAGAGAATGTTACCCTTGATGTCTTTAGTTTCTGGCCTAAGGGCCCAATTCATATCTGATTGCTGCAGCAAATTTGTTAGCTAATGGGCAAAACCATGTGCACTGCAGAGGAGGCTGATATAACATATGCAGAGATAATTAGATTTGGGTGGGGTGTGTTCAAACTGAAATCTAAATTACAGTGTAATAATAAAGGAGCCAGTATTTACCCTTCACAGAAACAATATAACCCACCCAAATCTAACTCTCTCTGCACATGTTATATCTTTCCCCCCTGCAGTGCACATGGTTTTGCCCATTAGCTAACAAATTTGCTGCTGTGATCAGACCTGAATTAGGCCCTAAATTCCTATTATCTTTCTTAGGGACATCCCCCCTACCACTAACTTTGTCATTGGTGCCAATGTGAACCAAGATGGCGGGTCATTCCCGGCCCCTCCCAGCAACTTTCTACTCAGTCCGCAATGTGTCATACCCAAGCACCGAGGAGACAACAGACTGTACGGCAATCGCAGTCCCGGTAGCAGATTGCACTGTCTGTTCTCCTGAAAATAGAATCCCCTGCCACCACAATCTGACTAGGTACCTCTCTTCCTTTTATCCCATCTGTGCTGGAAGGACTGTTACTCCGGTTGCTAGAGGGAACAGTCTCTTCCTTCTCCATCATTTGTTCACTGCCATCCACAGAATCTTCATTCAATTGGGCAAATTTATTGGTGGTTTGGTAGTTTAGAGATGTACTGACTCACTCTCTTTTTCTTCTTCCTTCTAACTGTGACCCAGCTGGCAACCTGGTTGTCCTCGTCTACCGGTGTCACCCCCTGCATCTCCTCATACATTCTATCTAAGCTTTGCTTGAGATTGCGAATATCCCTCAGTCTTGTAATGGTTTGCTCTTGATCAGTTACCTGGGCTTCCAGGGCAGCCGTTCGGACACACCTCCCGCAGATGTATTCACACTGGAATGGTTGCTCCAGGTGCGCATACATCTTGTACGACGTGAACTGAGTGAGATTCTCAATCACGGAGCCACCCATTATGATTGTAAAACCTAACTCCCTGTTACCTTCTGAAGAAACAATACTAACTATGCAATGCAACACAATACGGTACTAAAGCCTAGCTATGAAAAGAAACAGTATTCAACAACAGAACAGTAATTGATAATACAATGTGCAATAATGTATCAATACAAAACAGCCAATACAGTAATGTAAATGATACTTGGGTGTCCGGGGGGAGTCAGGACCTCCTGCAGCAGCACCACCTGTAGCAGCACCTGCTAACAGGTCCCTGCTTCCCTTGTGTAGGCTTCATCCAGCTGCTCACTGCACCTTTTTCCCCTTGTTCTGCTCCCGGCCCTGCCTCGGTCAGTTACCCCTGAAGCTCCACGGCGTCCTGCTCCCGGCACCTTGCTCCCAGCTCCCAACCACCTTGTACCTGCTTCCCGGCTCCCCGAGCTTTTGGCTCACAAGACCAGGCAATCCGGCTCCCTGGCACACGGATTCCTACCTTGTGCACACTTTGCTGGGTCATTTCCATTGGACATTAGTGTGCTCCCCACATTATCACACCCACCCGCACTGCTCTCATGGGACCAGGACATTTATAATTTTCGCAAAATAATGTTAGTACAGTTTTTCTGCAAATGTGTTTTTTGCTTATTTGTCTTCTTACAGAGTACTTCCACCCCACTGTGTGCTATTCCTGTAATGTTTACTTCCATTGATTGCACACCCTGCCTGCTGCAACCTATGCAGTGCAACACATATGGCTGCCTCGTATGGTTCCTCCGTGGGCAGGGTGTGCTTCATTTGGATCTTTCCATGCAGGGTATAGCATATCCCTACACACGTTTTAGTTTTCCATACATGCATTTGGCCCTTGTATGGCTCAGCTCCCACTGTGTAACCTTCGTAGTTCGCCCAACATGGCTGCCTTATCTGGTGTGCTTGTGGATGGGATGAAAAATACATGGACCTGATGGTTTTGTTGGAACCCTACTCTGAACTTTAGGACTCTGCAATCTCCCCATTTTGTGTTCTCTCTTCTAGGGGTGGACTATTCCACCCTGGGTAATCCTACGCAGTGCACCTGGTACCTTCTGAGGGTGGAATACATAACCCTTGGAGGTTATTACCCAAAATGCCTACACCAATCATGCATTATACTTTCAGTGTGCTCAAGGTTTTATTTTATGTCTGTGTGGTTTATCTTTAGATGTATTACTTAAATCTACTGTATAATGTGCATTGTTTGAGTTCAAGATAGCACGCAGATGGCTGCCTTGGTGCTGCTTTGCCAAGCAGCCTTCATTTTTACATGTATAATATGGCTAATATGTTGAGTCTATCATATAGTTGCAATGTGCAGTATGAACTCATATGTGTAATGTTTGTAATGTATGCTACGTTTTTCCCCCGTCTTATGCTATGTATTCCCCCTTCATGTTGCTGCTTGGCGATGCATTGTACCACAAAAAATTCCTAGTGTACATGAGTACACCTGGTCAAAAAAGCTGATACTGAAACTGATACTGATTTGTTCCTGTACTTGTAATATTGGGCAGTGATATTTAGTTTCTGCCAATATTCAATACACATCATGGTCTTATTCCCTTGCCCCTTGATATTAAAATATTAAAGGCAATTAATCTAGTGGAATTGTAGGGAATAAAGAAAGTTTCCTTGGCATGCTTATCATCCACTTTTCCAGCATTAAAGGCTGTTGAGGTATAATTAAGTTTTTGTACAATTTTGGATTATAGAACTATTTTAATCCACTGGGACCTTAAGACATACCTCTGGGTAGTGATGGTGGTGAGCTATTTATACAATGTGTGGGGTGGTTGTGAAGACTTCAGACACATTCCAAATTTCTTGGTTATTTCTTAATTATTTGACTTCAGTTAGGGTCAATGGAACTGCCACCCATGAGAAGGTAACGGCACTCAAGGGAGATGAGGTACAAACTCAGCATAGTTTACTGTGTATAGTTTAGATTATTATATTATGTAACTTCATTAATGAATTTTCTGCATTTTTATGTCTTATTTTGCACTTGGCCGTACACTCCTCAGTATTACCTCTACAATGTTTACAAAAATAACATGCTGCTTTCCCCATCAAACCAGTAAACTTACTATGCAGTTCCCTCTTACTAATCAAAGAGGTGTGGTTTAGGGGCATCCATTGTAATTTTGAAATGTCTATACAATTTTTATTGTTATTTGAGCATGGGTCTTCTTTGTCTTGAGACCACCCTCCTGAGGCATATATTGCAAATATGATTGATACAGCAGTAAATGCTGAGCCCAAAATCACCACTTATTGTTGTCTATCAGGTGAGGGTCCTGTAAGAGAAAACATTGTGTGAATAGCAGGTAGGTTTCAGAATCTAATTCCCCTTTTGTAAACAATTTGCAGTGTGAATCATGGATTCATGTGTCACATCCTTCCCATTTCACTGATGTGGGAAATGTCAGGAGGACCTGGTATGGACCTTAAAATCTAGGTCCAAGAGCCTTCCTAAAATGTGTTTTCATGGCCATCCAATCTCCAGGCTGTAGCTGATGTGTACGTGTATCAAGATTGGGATCTGAAATGGAAGAAAACACTTGACAATGTATTTTAACTTTTGTAACATGGACACATAGTTTAACATATCTCCACGTGAATGCTGTAGCTGTTGTGGGAAATCACAACCTTGTCTGTATACAGTGCCAAACAGTATTTCATAAGGTGTTAAACCTGTTAGTTTTCTGGGTGTGTTCCTGAGTGTAATACCATTGGGAGACATGTAACCCATGTCAACCTTGTCTCTGTCATACATTTTTGCAAATTGAGTTTGAGGGACCCGTTAAGGCATTACATGCAACAAGAACTTTGGGATTTTTATGGATATATAGGGCGGATATTGGGGGTTATTCAAGTTTGTTAGCAAACCAAAAAGTTAGCAATTGTGCAAAACCATGTTACACTGCAGGTGGGGCAGATGTATTATGTGCAGAGAAATGTAGATGTTGGTGGGTTATATTGCTTCTGGTCATGGTAAATATTGGCTGCTTAATTTCTACACTGCAATTTAGATTTAAATTTGAACACACCTCACCCAAATCGAAATCTCTCTGCACATGTTAAATCTGCCCCACCGGCAGTGCAACATGGTTTTATCCATTTGCTAACTTTTTTCGGTTTGCTAACAAACCTGAATAGGGCCCATTATCCATAAATCCTTCATTCTATTCTGAAACACTTGTCCAGTAAAATGTGTCCCTCTGTCAGTTTTTATTGCTTCTATAACCCCATATCTGCAAATAATTTATTTCATTATTTTCTTTGCCACTGTTTTTGCATCTTCTTTTCTGCAAGTCCATGCCTTTGTCCAGTTACTAAAGAGGTCCATACAAATGAGGATGTACTCAAAGGCCATGCATTTGGGAAGTTGGATAAAGTCTATTTCTATCCTCTGAAAGGGAAAATGAGTATGATGAGTTATTTTCTGTGGGGTGGGGACAGACTTACCAGAGTTATTTAATGTACAGAATAATCACATTGTCACAAATGCTTGTGCTGTTTGTGCATACACTGGAGTTATCCAGTATCTGTTGGTAATAGCTACCATGGTATCTTTTTCTTGATGCACTTAACCATGCATTAAATTGCCCATAATAGGGTAAAGTGCTTTTCGTACACACAAACGTTGACCTTCGTGCCATTCTCCATTAATTTCTTTAGCTCCTGCTTTCTGCAACGCCCTCTTTCAGCATCTGAGGCCTGGGCATGGAGCATTTAGAGTATGTTTTGGATAGCCTTGGGGGTAGGATCTACCACATAAGTTGGCTCACCTTGGAGTAGTTAATATACAGCAGCATCATCTGTGACCTAATCTACCAATCTATTTTAATTTTCTTCAGGTATGGTCTCTTGTGTGTGTCTATATTAATCACATTAAGCCTGGAGGGGATTTGGAATGCAGTAAACAGTGCTCTAATGTGGTCTGCATGTTTAACAGGTTTTCATGATGACCCCATAAAGCCCCTTTTTTATATGGGGGCGTAATCATGGGCAATTCCATAAGCATATCTGGTATCAGTGTAAATGTAAACCTTTTTTCCATCCGCATAAATGCAGGCTAGCATTAAAGCTATTAGCTCTGCTTTGTTTGCTCACATGTGGCTGGGCAGTATCTGCTGTATGATTACTTCTGTGTGTATGGTAACAGCACATTCTCTATAGGGTACTCCATTAAGATAATATCTGGAGCCTCTACGAACAGTGTATGGTTTGCGTCTAGTAGTGGAGAATCAGAAATGTCAGACAAAGAAAGTTATTCCTGTCTCATCAGTTCAATACAATCATATTCATGTGATTCTGAAAAAAAGTGTGTGTATATTGCTCATCCTGTGATACTTCTGAATAAGGCATAGAATTATCCTCTGCTCTCCCATCTTTTGATTCCTGTTGGAGCAATGACTCAGGATTCAACATTGTCCATCTTTTGAGTGTAATGTTGCTTGGTGTGAGAAGGGCTACTTCATACTTAGTAAGTCTAGCAGCAGACAAATGCTTTGTTTGAGCCTGGTTGAGAATTTACTCGACACTGTGTGGTATCATTACAGTTAATGGATGCCAAGTACAATATCACTACTTTTTTAACATGAGAGCCACTGCTGCTATTGCCTTTATGCAGGTAAGGGCTGCTCTAATTACTGGATCTATTGTACTGAATAATAGGCAAGTGGTTTTTATTTGCCACCGTGGGGTAAATTTACTAAGGTCCCGATTTTGACCAAGATGCCGTTTTTTCATCAAAGTGTCATCTCGGTAATTTACTAAGCAATAATCACGGCAGTGATGAGGGCATTCGTAATTTTATGGAAGTCCAACAAAAAAAATACAAATGAATACACCATCGGTCAAAACGCGGCTGTTTAAGTATGAATCTCGGTAATTTACTAAGAAGTGCAAAGCAAAAAAAAAAAAAACACTGCCGTGAAAAATTACAACTCGTAAAAAAGTGCTAAAAAAAAACAGACCTGCTTTTTTAATCCGTGATTGTATAGGCATGCAGGGATCCATGAGATCCGTGCATGTATATCAGTGGGAAGGGGTGGGAAAGTGGTTATTTTATTAAAAAAAATTGCGTGGGGTCCCCCCTCCTAAGCATAACCAGCCTCGGGCTCTTTGAGCCGATCCTGGTTGCAGAAATATGGGGAAAAAATTGACAGGGGTTCCCCCATATTTAAGCAACCAGCATCGGGCTCTGCGCCTGGTCCTGGTTCCAAAAATACGGGGGACAAAAAGAGTAGGGGTCCCCCGTATTTTTAAAACCAGCACCGGGCTCCACTAGCTGGACAGATAATGCCACAGCCGGGGGTCACTTTTATATAGTGCCCTGCGGCCGTGGCATCAAATATCCAACTAGTCACCCCTGGCCAGGGTACCCTGGGGGAGTGGGGACCCCTTCAATCAAGGGGTCCCCCCCCCAGCCACCCAAGGGCCAGGGGTGAAGCCCGAGGCTGTCCCCCCCATCCAATGGGCTGCGGATGGGGGGGCTGATAGCCTTTTGTGATAATGAAAAGATATTGTTTTTAGTAGCAGTACTACAAGGCCCAGCAAGCCTCCCCCGCATGCTGGTACTTGGAGAACCACAAGTACCAGCATTCGGCGGAAAAACGGGCCCGCTGGTACCTGTAGTACTACTACTAAAAAAATACCCAAAAAAAGACAAGACACACACACCGTGAAAGTAAAGATTTATTACATACATGCACACAAACATACATACATACTTACCTTATGTTCACACGAGGGTCTGTCCTCTTCTCCAGTAGAATCCAAGGGGTACCTGTTGAATAAATTCTACTCACCAGATCCCGGGTCCCAGGGTCCTCGGGGCAACCATTTGTAATCCAGGTACTTGAATAAAATAACAAAACGGAAAGCCGAGCCACGAACTGAAAGGGGCCCCATGTTTTCACATGGGACTCCTTTCCCCGAATGCCAGAAACCCACTCTGACTGATGTCTAAGTGGGTTTCTTCAGCCAATCAGGGAGCGCTACGTTGTAGCACCCTCCTGATCTGCTGTGTGCTCCTGTACTGTCTGACAGGCGGCACACGGCAGTGTTACAATGTAGCGCCTATGCGCTCCATTGTAACCAATGGTGGGAACTTTCTGCTCAGCGGTGACGTCACTTTAGGTCAACCGCAGGGCAGAAAGTTCCCACCATTGGTTACAATGGAGCGCATAGGCGCTACATTGTAACACTGCCGTGTGCCGCCTGTCAGACAGTACAGGAGCACACAGCCGATCAGGAGGGTGCCACAACGTAGCGCTCCCTGATTGGCTGAAGAAACCCACTTAGACATCAGTCAGAGTGGGTTTCTGGCATTCGGGGAAAGGAGTCCCATGTGAAAACATGGGGCCCCTTTCAGTTCGTGGCTCGGCTTTCCGTTTTGTTATTTTATTCAAGTACCTGGATTACAAATGGTTGCCCCGAGGACCCTGGGACCCGGGATCTGGTGAGTAGAATTTATTCAACAGGTACCCCTTGGATTCTACTGGAGCAGAGGACAGACCCTCGTGTGAACATAAGGTAAGTATGTATGTATGTTTGTGTGCATGTATGTAATAAATCTTTACTTTCACGGTGTGTGTGTCTTGTCTTTTTTTGGGTATTTTTTTAGTAGTAGTACTACAGATACCAGCGGGCCCGTTTTTCTGCCGAATGCTGGTACTTGTGGTTCTCCAAGTACCAGCATGCGGGGGAGGCTTGCTGGGCCTTGTAGTACTGCTACTAAAAACAATATATTTTCATTATCACAAAAGGCTATCAGCCCCCCCATCCGCAGCCCATTGGATGGGGGGGACAGCCTCGGGCTTCACCCCTGGCCCTTGGGTGGCTGGGGGGGGACCCCTTGATTGAAGGGGTCCCCACTCCCCCAGGGTACCCCGGCCAGGGGTGACTAGTTGGATTTTTGATGCCACTGCCGCAGGGCACTATATAAAAGTGACCCCCTGGCTGTGGCATTATCTGTCCAGCTAGTGGAGCCCGGTGCTGGTTTTAAAAATACGGGGACCCCTACTCTTTTTATCCCCCGTTTTTTTGGAACCAGGACCAGGCGCAGAGCCCAATGCTGGTTGCTTAAATATGGGGGAACCCCTGTCAATTTTTTACCCATATTTTTGCAACCAGGATCGGCTCAAAGAGCCCGAGGCTGGTTATGCTTAGGAGAGGGGACCCCACGCAATTTTTTTTTTGGATTTTACAGTGTTTAATTTAAAAAAAAAAAAAAAAAATGAACCCCAGCACGGATCACACAGATCCGGCCGAGATTCATTGTAAAAAAGTTGGCAGTGTTTTGCTAATCACTGCCGTAAAAAACAGAAAAAAAAAACGAATGACATCGACATCGGAAAACCCGAAAAGGCTAAATACGGCAGCTTAGTAAATTAGACGTAATCAATTCAAAAAATTGCAATTTTACACTGTCGATGTCATTCGTGATTGAACTTTGACCTGAAACGGGAAAATACGAATCTTAGTAAATTTACCCCCATGTGTCTGTGTAAGAATTACTTGATATGAATTTGACTCATGACAAAACGATGTAAATGGCTAACTATAATCAGGTAGTGTCTATGCTGATGAATTAATATACAATTTTAAGGATCTGGAACATAATATTTTGTTCATGTCTATGTGTTAATGGTCTTTGTTGCACTGGCCCTTTAAGGGGATCGTACAAAGGTGGTCATTCCGAGTAGTTCGCTCGTTATTTTTTTTCGCAACGGAGCGATTAGTCGCTAATGCGCATGCGCAATGTCCACAGTGCGACTGCGCCAAGTAAATTTGCTATGCAGTTAGGTATTTTACTCACGGCATTACAAAGTTTTTTCTTCGTTCTGGTGATTGTAATGTGATTGACAGGAAGTGGGTGTTTCTGGGAGGAAACTGGCCGTTTTATGGGAGTGTGTGAAAAAACGCTACCGTTTCTGGGGGAAAAAACGCGGGAGTGTCTGAAGAAACGGGGGAGTGTCTGGGCGAACGCTGGGTGTGTTTGTGACGTAAAACCAGGAACGAAACTGACTGAACTGATCGCAGATGCCGAGTAAGTCTGGAGCTACTCAGAAACTGCTAAGAAGTGTCTATTCGCAATTCTGCTAATCTTTCGTTCGCAATTTTGATAAGCTAAGATTCACTCCCAGTAGGCGGTGGCTTAGCGTGTGCAAAGCTGCTGAAAGCAGCTTGCGAGCGAACAACTCGGAATGAGGGGCAAAATTTGTAACTTGCTAGATGCATAAGGTATCCACTCTCTGCAATATGTTAGGAGTCCTAAAAAAATGTTAAATGAGTTGAGTACACTTGCAGACTGAATTACATGTTTTATTTCTTCAGTGAGGTGTTTAGTTTGGTGGAACATGCAGTGCCCTAAAAATCCAACCTTTGGCTGCACAACCTTGTTGTTTTTCCTTTGATTCATTGCAATTTTTGTCATGCAAAAAGTGAAGCAAAGAGATTGTATCTTGTAAACAATGTGTCTCTGTATATGTGCAAAGTTGAAGATCTTTTACATATTACATGTTTACTGTGGCTGGGTTGTAAGGCATCCAGTCTTTTAACACTAGTGCCAGTATTCACTCAGGCTACTAGCTACAAGTATATTGTACCCCTTGGTTGTGTAAATGCCAATAATTGCTGACTTTCTTTCATTATAGTAACAGAGAAAAATGCATTTGTAAGATCTATAACTGTGAACCAGCAAGAAGTTGGTGGTATGCTATTGAGCATTGTCTGTGGATTTGGCACTATGGGAGCATTTACTTGTATTATTTTGTTTATTTCCCTCGGATCATGCACCATACTAAATGAAGGTGATCCATCAGGATCGGGGGTCTTTTTTCTAACAGGAATCAAATGTGAGTTCCAACTAGTGATGTGCACCGGACATTTTTTGGGTTATGTGTTTTGGTTTTGGATTCGGTTCCACGGCCGTGTTTTGGATTCGGACGCGTTTTGGCAAAACCTCCCTGAAAATTTTTTGTCGGATTCGTGTGTGTTTGGATTCGTTTTTTTTTTACAAAAAACCCTAAAAAACAGCTTAAATCATAGAATTTGGGGGTAATTTTGATCCCATAGTATTATTAACCTCAATAACCATAATTTACACTCATTTTCAGTCTATTCTGAACACCTCACACCTCACAATATTATTTTTAGTCCTAAAATTTGAACCGAGGTCGCTGGATGGCTAAGCTAAGCGACACAAGTGGCCGACACAAACACCTGGCACATCTAGGAGTGGCACTGCAGTGTCAGGCAGGATGGCACTTCAAAAAAATTGTCCCCAAACAGCACGTGATGCAAAGAAAAAAAGAGGCGCTCCAAGGTCGCTGTGTGACTAAGCTAAGCAACACAAGTGGCCGACACAAACACCTGGCCCATCTAGGAGTGGCACTGCAGTGTCAGGCAGGATGGCACTTCAAAAAAATTGTCCCCAAACAGCACATGATGCAAAGAAAAAAAGAGGTGCACCAAGGTCGCTGTGTGACTAAGCTAAGCAACCCAAGTGGCCGACACAAACACCTGGCCCATCTAGGAGTGGCACTGCAGTGTCAGACAGGATGGCAGATTAAAACAATTGTCCCAAAACAGCACATGATGCAAAGAAAAAAAGAGGCGCAATGAGGTAGCTGTGTGATTAAGCTAAGCGACCCAAGTGGCCGACACAAACACCTGGCCCATCTAGGAGTGGCATTGCAGTGTCAGACAGGATGGCACTTCAAAAAAATAGTCCCTAAACAGCACATGATGCAAAGAAAAAAGAGGCGCACCAAGATCACTGTGTGACTAAGCTAAGCGACCCAAGTGGCCGACACAAAAACCTGGCCCATCTAGGAGTGGCACTTCAGTGTCAGGCAGGATGGCACTTCAAAAAAATAGTCCCCAAACAGCACATGATGCAAAGAAAAAAAAGAGGCGCACCAAGGTCGCTGTGTGACTAAGCTAAGCGACACAAGTGGCCGACACAAACACCTGGCCCATCTAGGAGTGGCACTGCAGTGTCAGGCAGGATGGCACTTCAAAAAAATTGTCCCCAAACAGCACATGATGCAAAGAAAAAAAGAGGCGCAATGAGGTAGCTGTGTGACTAAGCTAAGCGACCCAAGTGACCAACACAAACACCTGGCCCATCTAGGAGTGGCACTGCAGTGTCAGGCAGGATGGCTGTTCAAAATAATTGTCCCCAAACAGCACATGATGCAAAGAAAAATGAAAGAAAAAAGAGGTGCAAGATGGAATTGTCCTTGGGCCCTCCCACCCACCCTTATGTTGTATAAACAGGACATGCACACTTTAACGAACCCATCATTTCAGCGACAGGGTCTGCCACACGACTGTGACTGAAATGATTGGTTGGTTTGGGCCCCCACCAAAAAAAGAAACAATCAATCTCTCCTTGCACAAACTGGCTCTACAGAGGCAAGATGTCCACCTCATCATCATCCTCCGATTCCTCACCCCGTTCACTGTGTACATTCCCCTCCTCACAGATTATTAATTTGTCCCCACTGGAATCCACCATCTCAGGTCCCTGTGTACTTTCTGGAGTCAATTGCTGGTGGTGAATGTCTCCACAGAGGAATTGATTATAATTCATTTTGATGAACATCATCTTCTCCACATTTTCTGGAAGTAACCTCATACGCCGATTGCTGACAAAATGAGCGGCTGCACTAAACACTCTTTCGGAGTACACACTGGAGGGAGGGCAACTTAGGTAGAATAAAGCCAGTTTGTGCAAGGGCCTCCAAATTTCCTCTTTTTCCTGCAAGTATACGTACGGACTGTCTGACGTGCCTACTTGGATGCGGTCACTCATATAATCCTCCACCATTCTTTCAATGGTGAGAGAATCATATGCAGTGACAGTAGATGACATGTCAGTAATCGTTGGCAGGTCCTTCAGTCCGGACCAGATGTCAGCACTCGCTCCAGACTGCCTTGCATCACCGCCAGCTGGTGGGCTCGGAATTCTTAGCCTTTTCCTCGCACCCCCAGTTGCGGGAGAATGTGAAGGAGGAGATGTTGATGGGTCACGTTCCGCTTGACTTGACAATTTTCTCACCAGCAGGTCTTTGAACCTCTGCAGACTTGTGTCTGCCGGAAAGAGAGATACAACGTAGGTTTAAATCTAGGATCGAGCACGGTGGCCAAAATGTAGTGCTCTGATTTCAACAGATTGACCACCCGTGAATCCTGGTTAAGCGAATTAAGGGCTCCATCCACAAGTCCCACATGCCTAGCGGAATCGCTCTGTTTTAGCTCCTCCTTCAATGTCTCCAGCTTCTTCTGCAAAAGCCTGATGAGGAGAATGACCTGACTCAGGCTGGCAGTGTCTGAACTGTCTTCACGTGTGGCAAGTTCAAAGGGTTGTAGAACCTTGCACAACGTTGAAATCATTCTCCACTGCGCTTGAGTCAGGTGCATTCCCCCTCCTTTGCCTATATCGTGGGCAGATGTATAGGCTTGAATGGCCTTTTGCTGCTCCTCCATCCTCTGAAGCATATAGAGGGTTGAATTCCACCTCGTTACCACCTCTTGCTTCAGATGATGGCAGGGCAGGTTCAGGAATGTTCGGTGGTGCTCCAGTCTTCGGCACGCGGTGGCTGAATGCCAAAAGTGGCCCGCAAATCTTCGGGTCACCGACAGCATCTCTTGCACGCCCCTGTCGTTTTTTAAATAATTCTGCACCACCAAATTCAATGTATGTGCAAAACATGGGACGTGCTGGAATTTGCCCAGATGTAATGCACGCACAATATTGCTGGCGTTGTCCGATGTCACAAATCCCCAGGAGAGTCCACTTGGGGTAAGCCATTCTGCGATGATCTTCCTCAGTTTCCGTAAGAGGTTGCCAGCTGTGTGCCTCTTCTGGAAAGCGGTGATACAAAGCGTAGCCTGCCTAGGAACGAGTTGGTGTTTGCGAGATGCTGCTACTGGTGCCGCAGCTGCTGTTCTTGCTGCGGGAGGCAATACATCTACCCAGTGGGCTGTCATAGTCATATAGTACTGAGTCTGCCCTGCTCCACTTGTCCACATGTCCGTGGTTAAGTGGACATTGGGTACAGCTGCATTTTTTAGGACACTGGTGACTCTTTTTCTGAGGTCTGTGTACATTTTCGGTATCGCCTGCCTAGAGAAATGGAACATAGATGGTATTTGGTACCGGGGACACAGTACCTCAATCAAGTCTCTAGTTGCCTCTGAATTAACGGTGGATACCGGAACCACGTTTCTCACCGTCCAGGCTGCCAAGGCCTGAGTTATCAGCTTTGCAGCAGGATGACTGCTGTGATATTTCATCTTCCTCGCAAAGGACTGTTGGACAGTCAATTGCTTACTGGAAGTAGTACAAGTGGTCTTCCGACTTCCCCTCTGGGATGACGATCAACTCCCAGCAGCAACAACAGCAGCGCCAGCAGCAGTAGGCGTTACACTCAAGGATGCATCAGAGGAATCCCAGGCAGGAGAGGACTTGTCAGTCTTGCCAGTGACATGGCCTGCAGGACTATTGGCTTTCCTGGGTAAGGAGGAAATTGACACTGAGAGAGTTGGTGGTGTGGTTTGCAGGAGCTTGGTTACAAGAGGAAGGGATTTAGTGGTCAGTGGACTGCTTCCGCTGTCATCCAAAGTTTTTGAACTTGTCACTGACTTTTGATGAATGCGCTCACGTATAAGGGAGGATGTTCCGAGGTGGTTAACGTCCTTACCCCTACTTATTACAGCTTGACAAAGGTGACACACGGCTTGACACCTGTTGTCCGCATTTGTGTTGAAATAATTCCACACCGAAGAGCTGATTTTTTTTGTATTTTGACCAGGCATGTCAATGGCGATATTTGTCCCACGGACAACAGGTGTCTCCCCGGGTGCCTGACTTAAACAAACCACCTCACCATCAGAATCCTCATTGTCAATTTCCTCCCCAGCGCCAGCAACACCCATATCCTCATCCTGGTGTACTTCAACAGTGACATCTTCAATTTGACTATCAGGAACTGGACTGCCGGTGCTCCTTCCAGCACTTGCAGGGGGCGTGCAAATGGTGGAAGGCGCAAGCTCTTCCCGTCCAGTGTTGGGAAGGTCAGGCATCGCAACCGACACAATTGGACTCTCCTTGGGGATTTGTGATTTAGAAGAACGCACAGTTCTTTGCTGTGCTTTTGCCAGCTTAAGTCTTTTCATTTTTCTAGCGAGAGGATGAGTGCTTCCATCCTCATGTGAATCTGAACCACTAGCCATGAACATAGGCCAGGGCCTCAGCCGTTCCTTGCCACTCCGTGTCGTAAATGGCATATTGGCAAGTTTACGCTTCTCCTCAGACGCTTTCAATTTAGATTTTTGGGTCATTTTACTGAACTTTTGTTTTTTGGATTTTACATGCTCTCTACTATGACATTGGGCATCGGCCTTGGCAGACGACGTTGATGGCATTTCATAGTCTCGGCCATGACTAGTGGCAGCAGCTTCAGCACAAGGTGGAAGTGAATCTTGATCTTTCCCTATTTTAACCTCCACATTTTTGTTCTCCATTTTTTAATGTTTGGAATTATATGCCAGTATCAGTGCAATGGCCTACTACTATATATACTGCGCACAACTGAAATGCACCACAGGTATAGAATGTAGATGGATAGTATACTTGACGACACAGAGGTAGGTACAGCAGTGGCCTACCGTACCGTACTGCTATATATACTGGTGGTCACTGTCAGCAAACTGCAAAACTAAAATGCACCACAGGTATAGAATCTAGATGGATAGTATACTTGACGACACAGAGGTAGGTACAGCAGTGGCCTTCCGTACCGTACTGTTATATATACTGGTGGTCACTGTCAGCAAACTGCAAAACAAAAATGCACCACAGGTATAGAATGTAGATGGATAGAATACTTGACGACACAGAGGTAGTTACAGCAGTGGCCTTCCATACCATACTGCTATATATACTGGTGGTCACTGTGTCAGCAAACTGCAAAACTAAAATGCACCACAGGTATAGAAAGTAGATGGATAGTATACTTGACGACACAGAGATAGGTACAGCAGTGGCCTTCCGTACCGTACTGCTATATATACTGGAGGTCACTGTGTCAGCAAACTGCACAACTGAAATGCACCACAGGTATAGAATCTAGATGGATAGTATACTTGACGACACAGAGGTAGGTACAGCAGTGGCCTTCCGTACCGTACTGCAATATATACTGGTGGTCACTGTGTCAGCAAACTGCAAAACTAAAATGCACCACAGGTATAGAATGTAGATGGATAGTATACTTGATGACACAGAGGTAGGTACAGCAGTGGCCTACTGTACCGTATTGCTATATATTATATACTGGTGGTCAGCAAACTATGCAAAACTGAAATGCACCACAGGTATGGATGGATAGTATACTTGACGACACAGAGGTAGGTACAGCAGTGGCCTACTGTACCGTAATGCTATATATTATATACTGGTGGTCAGCAAACTGTGCAAAACTGAAATGCACCACAGGTATGGATGGATAGTATACTTGACGACACAGAGGTAGGTACAGCAGTGGCCTTCTGTACCGTACTCCTATATATTATATACTGGTGGTCAGCAAAATTATGCACTGTACTCCTTCTATATACTGTCTACAATGCAGCACAGATATGGAGTGTTTTTCAGGCAGACAACGTATACTGGTGGTCACTGGTCAGCAAAACTTTGCACTGTACTCCTCCTATATAATATTATACTGGTGGTCCCCAGTCCCCACAATAAAGCAGCACACTGAGCACAGATATGGAGTGTTTTTCAGGCAGACAACGTATACTGGTGGTCACTGTCAGCAAAACTCTGCACTATACTCCTGCTATATAATACAGCTGCTCCCCAGCCCCCACAATTAAGCAGTGTGAGCACAGATATATGCAGCACACTGAGCACAAATAAGGAGCATTTTTTTCATGCAGAGAACGGATAAAACTGGTGGTCACTGATCAGCAAAACTCTGCACTGTACTCCTCCTATATTAATATACAGCTGCTCCCCAGTCCCCACAATTAAGCAATAAGTAAAGCAAGCACAAATATTTGCATCAACAATACACGGAGAGGACGCCAGCCACGTCCTCTCCCTAACATTTCCAATGCACGAGTGAAAATGGCGGCGACGCGCGGCTGCTTATATAGAATACGAATCTCGCGAGAATCCGACAGCGGGATGATGACGTTCGGGCGCGCTCGGGTTAACCAAGCCATACGGGAGAATCCGAGTATGCCTCGGACCCGTGTAAAAAGGGTGAAGTTCGGGGGGGTTCGGTTTCACTAGTTCCAACTAGAATGGCATTCTTTAAAGACCCCTGCCTAAACATAATCCTGGAACTGAATTGTGATAGCAATTACTTGTTCCAGTCTTAGGGGGTACTGCTTAACTTTGACATGCTGTGCATTTGGTTTGAATTTAATCTGAGCAGCCTGCACAGGTAACAATCCCACAACCATTTTTCCTTTTACCAACAACTCATCATAGACATGAGATTTAACTATATTATAATGAGGCTCCGGGGCTTTGCAAGCATAACACAGTTCATTATTAACTGCATAATGTCAATTACAACATTGCCAAATGCTTCTGGTTTTGAAATCCGAGTCACTTACCCATTTTTGTACTGTATAACTGCATTTTAAGCTGACAGCATGTCAGCTCCCAGTAAATTAACAGGACAATTATCAGAAACAAAAAAATGAGTTGTAATTAAGAAAGAATCATTAACACAGACTTGAACGTTTTTTTTTTAAATATTGCAATTCTCCCCTCAAGTCAGTTGCCACCAATATAGAGGATGTCAGCATATCAGAAGTTATCAATCTAGATTACACTATTGATTTGGCAGTCCCAGAGTCTACCAATGCAGTAGTATCAATTGTTACTTGTATGTTGATAGGGAAATTACCGTGTGGACCATTAGGATTAGTCAAACTGAGGAACATATGACACTGGGGGCCATTTTCATATGCTTGATTTTATTTTTGCTAAACTCTGGGTTCAGCGGCATGTGGACAGTACTTTTTAAGGAGCCCTCTTTCTTAACAATGTAAATACAGAACCTGTTTCATGCACATTTTTTAACTTTGGCTCATCTTAACAACTGCAGATGTTGCCGGTTTCATTTTAGGGTGAGCACCAAGGTTGCCTCTGGTTTCCTGGCGTTTGTTCTTGGGAGGCATTTGATTGATACACTAAATAAATAGGTTGTAGAGCATAAGAATTGTGAGAATGACTTCAGGGGTCAGAGTTGTATAATCTGGGTGACTGACCTTAAGGGTCTTGAGTAACTCTGGCTGTAGATCACCAAGGAAAGCATTGTTAAATCTATGTGTGTGCAAAGTATCATCTAAACGAAATCCATAAACCTCATTTATTTGTCTGAATTGACTGTAATATTCTGAGACAGGTTGATTTCTTCCTTGTATTATGTCTTGTGGCAGCATGTCTCACAATAAGTTTTACATTTAGTCATCCATTGCTGATGGTAGGTGATCAAAGTACCAGTGGAAGCCCACTGAATTGTTGGACAATAGGGGAACATCTTGATCCATAGGAGACCAGGGCTTATACCAAGACACCTATCTATCTGGTATTGCAGGGTTGTTTACACCATCAGCTGCTCCTCCAGGAATCATTTGTGTGAATACTGGATAAAGCCAGGTAAAGTGGGGATTACAGAGGCTTGTGGTACAGAAGCCATGGCTCCATTATAGGAGGGTGGTTGACTGAGGGATTGTCTGTTATCCCTATTCAAGCTGCATTTATCACATTTTGTCTCTTGCTACAGTTTAACAGTGGGACAACTACACCTCCAAGTGTGCTTTTTTTGTACAACAACCAATTATTCTTAATTTTTGCATATCTCCTTGTATCGTTTCTGTGACCAATAAAGGGAGTTGTGATTTAGCAAGGTCTACATGACTCTGACCAAGGTGTCTGTCAATTCCTAATTTAACCATCTTATTGCTGTTATTGTTGTTGCTTTTAATTAAAAACTGAATTGAAGTCAGATTTAGAAAATCAATTGATTAATTATTAAAAAGACCACGCCCATGTTCAGGTTGAGAGACCACATTCTCTCATCCCAGGTCAAAATTCTTCAACAGAGAAAAACATGTCGATACACTGTTTTTTTTATAATATTCAGTTACACCCCATTCTTATCACACTCCCACTGACTTCATGCATCTTGAGTACAGTGTTATGCTCATATTAGGACAAGGAACCAGCTAGAAGCTAATTAGCCTTATTTGGTGCTAATTCCATTTGTGTTACACACAATGAGTTTGCTGTTTTCCAAACTCTGCTTAAAGGTACATGAATCTGATAAGTGAACCAATGTCTGTATAAAGGTCACTTTATAAAACAAAATGGATTAAGAGTTAAGGTATGTTATATGATAAGGTATGTTACAGTATATGATAGGTATAGCTGTATGCTGCACCTATGAAATATGTGACTATATTGTATTTAGAGAATAAATTATATTCCTTATGCATTTAGATATTAAACAATTCCCCACTTTTGATCATACACATTCTACATGTGCTAAATCACTTAATAGACCGCACAATGAATATAAAGTTCATTCAGCATCATCTCTGGTATATTCTCTGTCTTTCTCTTGTGGTAACCATCTGCATACAGCTTAGGTAATATCTATTACAGTATTGGCTACATCTATAAAAAAAACATATGAGCAGAATGAAAATTATGATCACAAGAATAAATTTCATCAAGAAATACATCACATACAATATACTTTAAAAAACATTTTCCTAATCCTAAAAATTGAATACTATGATTTAAACATTTATCCTTTCCAGTCCATATCATGTCTTTGTTAAAGTTCTTCTTTTATATCATGGGCCTCTTTCATATAATTGGTAATAATCGTATCCAGATCTGTAATGTCATTGGTCAAATAAACACAGCAATGAACTCAAATTGCTGTTTCGGAAATCAAACAATATCCTCCAATTTGTGGTATTAAAGAGTCTTAGAACAATGTGGTATCGTAATAGTTCATGTCCAATATCCTGGAATGTCTTATCATAAATTTCAGTCATGTTATCAATAACTTTAGATGAAATAAAACATCAACTCCCAGTTGATTAATCATAAAACTTCATTGACCATAGAAGAACTTATTAGCGGCACCTCCACCAATTTGAGGTTTTATTGATGCCCTGGTAACAGGAACATGATTCCTGATTACTGAGTCAATCACTCTTTTAGGAATAGTTCATCCTGTAAGAAAACTTTTCTCATGTTATTATGTGTATTTGTATAAAATTGCTAAATTTGTCTTCTTAACTAACAAATATCGTCAGAATTAATAGGTAACCAATTGTATATCATATCCTAAGGATATAGTGACAACTAACATTCCCAGTTATGTAAGATAGCTCCTTCAGCCTCTGAATCTACTCCTGGTAAAGTACAGTATAATCAAATACTAAATCATAAACTTTAATGAACATCATATCCATTACTTTTTATATACCGTAGTCATTATATCTTGCACATCTAGAAACATTAGGTTTGTATATGGTAACCATCCTTTCACATTTCCTTAAATCAACCTTTCCTATCTGCATAAGGTAATCTTTCCTGCATTATTGATCTATTTTATTTCCCCTAAATGGAATATACCCCATATACTGTATGTGTAGCTAATATTATCACTAGTGGTTCTATCTTGAGATGCTGTAACTTTCTATACACCTGTACCTGCTTCACTGTTATCACAACTCTATAAAGTTTTGGTAATCACATCAATTGTAACTTACATAGAGAATATTGGCCTGTTACTATACAATGCTGGTGTCTTTGTATACATACCCAACAATTATAATAACAATTCGCAATAAAATTTATATAGCAGCATTACCCAAAATTGTTCCAACAATTAATGGTAATGCTGGACTGGATATTCCTCAGAATAATATCCTAAATTATCCATACATCAATCTATACATCTCTCTTCAAGTGGAGTATTTACAAACCCATTTTTTAAAGGTGATCTTTACACCGGTCATCTCTCAGATTTCCTGCTTAGAAAAGAGGAAGGAACCAAGTCCTAATGCTGTTATAAATAACATTGCTCCCGTATACTTTCAAAAATGTTAATAGTTCTGTAGAATATTAACTCATAAGCACATAGTCTATTATCAACGATAATAATCATCTTCATCTCGAGGGTTTATACAAATATAATTCTGTGGTAGTAATAGTAGTAATAGTCTCTGTATCTCCATACAATTTAGAGCTTTTAGGTTCCTTTAAGCTCCGGTCTCTGACCTTTTCATTCCAATGCGAGCTCTTGGATCTACTGTAGGTGTCCTTCTTCTGCAGCCTTTGCAACGGCTGTATCAGTAGTCAGCAGTACAGATGGTTCCTCTATTATCTTGATTGTTTCTGTGCCTAGACGGAGGTTTAGTCATGCCTAGGTGATAGCTTAGGTTGCTGAGTTTAATCACGGACATGCGCGTAGAGGTACGACTAGATACTCAGCATGCAATACACATCTCCACCACTGGGTGGCTAATGCTCCATTAATCCAGTACTTTAGTTTGAATAGCGGCGGATCGATCTCCAGTACAAGCTCTGGCAAATGGTCAGTGACGACTGTAATGTTAATATACAGTCCTGTACTGCATAGTGTACACGCAGATGGTGACCAATGGTCAGACAGACTGAATAAAAAAGAAAAAATAGTTTATTCAGACACAAACGAACATGTTAAAACACTTGTGTATGCAGACGCAACTAATGTGTGAACACTTGTGTATGCAGACGCAACTAATGTGTGAAAGGAATAATGTAGCTCATTGACGTTACAGTATGTACAGTGCACGAAATGAGCATCCGAGTCCCCTAATGGCATAAACAAACACCATTGGAAGGAATCGCTCTGTGCAGCGAACTTGAGAATCTTCCATGCCGTGCTGTGGGCAAGCAATGAAGGCTTCCGTCTGCCACGCTGAGAGTCCCAGGTTCAATTCCCAAAGTGTAATTTTTTTTCCTGTTCCTGTGACATTCACTTTATTATTATTATTTTTTTTCTGTGTAATCCATTGTAAAACATTCAAAGGAAGTGTGCACACAGGTTTCACACAAATCGGGGTAAATCTGCAGGAGTGACTCATTCGCTATCTAAAATACACAGCGGTAATGAGCACCTATAGACATACCAGTAAATATAAATTAGTGTATTCTGATGCAACTAACTGTTCGAGCAACACAGTACTGTAGATCGTCGGTTTTAGAGAATCAGTGTTGTGAGAATCTGTGTTGTACATTATAAGCTGTTCGTGCTAATTAGTACTCTAATAGAAAAACCTGTACAGAGATACTAAGGGCAGTGATTTGGAATCCAGTAACTTAGGGAGGAGCTTTTATTTCTCTCCATTATACATAGAAAGATTAAACTTGCCACTCTATGTTACAAGCTGTTTGTGCTAATTAGTACACTAGTAGTATTAATACGGAAAAAGACCCCACATCAGACGATTGGTACAATGACCTATTTGTCCTCAAACAAACCCTTATGAAACAGACAAGGACCTGGTGGAATAAAGCCTCCTTTGAGAATTACCTTAAATTAAATATTATTCCAAGGGGTCTCAGACCCAAATTATTTCTGGCATATGACCTAGCCAATGATACTTTTAAAGAAGCATGGGAGAAAGTTCTTACTTAATGCTCCCTAGACTTGATAGGTATCCTCATCAAACATGATGAAATAACTTTAGCAAAATGTAATCAGGAAATTGCCACCTTGGGTGAAAAACTCAAGAAACATGAGAATTTAGAAAAATTCCAACACACATATGAAAAACACAAAAAAGAAATAGAACAATATGAAAAAATTATCATGTAAAGGAAGAGAAACAAAATGCAGAGGGACAAAAATGACTACTCTAACAATAGAGTCTTCAAATGGAAAATTAGATGTACCAAACCAGAGATGGACCAGCAATTAAATTACATAACCTCTGATGTTGATTCGTCTGATGGAGGGGGTACTAGCACATGCAATTTTCAAAGAGAAAGGGTTTTTTTAGGGCAAACCCCCAGATACTCCAGATTAGGTACAAACACAAGAGGATCAGGAGGGGGCAAGGGGAACAAGAAGAAAAAGAGAGGAGAGAGACTGGAGAAGAGCCACAGGAAAGACACAATTACAGGAAATGAAATCAATACCCATGGACTCATTAAGGATAGTAAATCTATCCAACAAAACTCTCACTCCAGAACAAATAGATCTCCTTAACAAGGGTTTATCGTTTTCGCCTTCAAGCAAATTCGTACACTTTGAATGTGAAAAGGATCTGAACTTATTTTCACGTAAAATACTCCTAAAAAAATTCTTCAGACAAACCAATAACCCCACAACCACTGGTACAAATGGAGCTACCTCCATCAGTCATATGGATTCCACACTATCATATGAAGATCATATGGCCATTTCCATTCTAGAAGAACTTCATACTGAGAGTGCATTAGAAACAGAACCTATTCAGTCACAACCCAAATTGAAAAATAAATCCACCTTTTTTTCCAGATAACTCAATTTGTCCACCTGTTAAGATCTTTGTTGATTTCGTTTCTAAAGATCTTGACAAGCTAAAGAAATCAGGCTCCCGGTGTCATTATGCAAACTTACAGAAAATCAGAGGCAAGCCCCCAAGGAGATGGAAAAGTGGCAAGACATAGTCATCAAACCCTCCGATAAAGGGGTGAACGTGGTACTGTGGCCATGAGAGAAGTATATGGAGGAATTATCAAGACAGCTACAAGATCCAAAATGCTATAAGCACCTGATCATCAATCCTACTAGTAACTACATGGGCATTTACAATAAAATTATAGCAGATGCCTATCAAGAAGGGACTATAACAAAACAGGATTGGGATTTCCTCAAAGTGGATAAACAAAAAAAACCCCACACTATACTTGTTACCAAAAATACATAAAAACAAACACAAACCTCCTGGTAGACCTATTGTCTCAGGAATTTGAAGCCTAACAGAGAAGGCAAGCATTTTTGTAGATTACCACCTACGGAATTACGTGATATCCCTACCCTCTTATGTGAGGGATACTTTGGATGTACTCACAAAAATACAAGATATTATTCTACCCGCAGACACATCATTATCAAGCTGCGATGTGGAGAGCCTATACACTAGTATAGACCATGAGGTAGCAAATCCATGCATCCAAATATTTCCTAAACATGAGTATTACACATGATCTCAATAATTTCATTCTATCTTTATTGAGGTTCATGGTGATGAAAAATTTCTTTGTCTGCAATGAAACCTACTATCTCCAGGTAAGAGGGACTGCAATGGGCACTAAGTGTGCACAAACATATGCAAACCTCTACCTGGGATGGTGGGAGAAGGAGTTTGTGTTCATGGATGAAAACGAAATGTACACGGAGCATATTATCATCTTGCTCCGGTACATAAATGACATCCTGATAGTGTGGAGGGGTTCCAAAATCATGTTTGAGGAATTTATAAATAAACTTAATATTAACTCACTCAATCTCAAATTAACCTTTGAGATTAGCTGAAATACGATACACTTTTTAGATTTGAACATTAGCAAGGAGCAGGACGGCATTCTATCGACAGATCTCTATCGCAAAGAGACTGTAACCAACAGCATCCTACATGCCACAAGCTCACATCTTCCATCTACCATCAAAGGAGTTCCAAAAGGTGAATTTCTTAGGATGAAATGAAACTGTTCCAAACAACAGACTTTTAAGACACAATGCCGAGAATTGACCAAGAGATTCAGAACAAGAGGATACAGCCGCAATAAGATACAGATGGCAAAAAAGGAAACCTATCAAAGAACCCGAGACTCCCTACTGGTCTCGAATACAGGCAAAAAACAAACCAATGATGATTGTATCAGATATGTTGGCACTTTTAATATGGAGTGGAAAATGATTTTACAGAGTCTCCAATGACACTGGCACATTCTTATGACAGATATCGATCTTCGAGAAATCCTACCACCAAAGGTTCAAGCCAGTTGGAGAAGATCCAGGAGTCTGAGAGACACGCTTGTGAAGAGCCACCTGATACCTAAAAAGACCATCTACAACATCACATGATCCCACAAATTTAGAAACTGTAAAGCTTGCCAATATATGGTGGAAACCAAATCCTTTCAAGACAAATTTCTAAAGACCTGGTACATCAAAGACTATATTGATTTTGGAATTATGGGAGTTATCTACCATCTTCAATGCCCATGTCATAAGAAATATATAGGCAAAACTATTAGGCCTTTAAAGCAGAAAATCCTTGAGCACGTGGGGTCCATTAGAAATGCCAAAAATGATAGAGCCAAATTTAAAACTCTTACACCAGTGGCAAAGCATTTTTTGGAATCTCATGACAGCTCCCCCAAAGATATTAAAGTCTTTGCCATGGAAAAAAAATCACTTTGGGCATAAGAGGAGGAGACCTAGATGGAGAACTTCTGAGGAAAGAGACCAGGTGGATCTTTCTTCTGGATAGTATGAAACCGAATGTCATCAATGAATACAACAGCTTTCTACCTTTTCTCTGAGAGTAGTGTCAAAGTCGAAAAATATTGCAGTACATACATCATGTACTAACAACACACACATGCCCGCTGCGCGTGCACATGTTCCGCCGTGCGTGCACATATCCGCAATTTGCATATGGTCGCTCCCGCGATACTGCGCGTGGTGTGGGTATTTACGGCGGAGTTTGTGAACGCATGGAGGGCTATCAAAACATTACATATTTAATCCAAATAGTGCACATTGTACACATAGTCCCCCTGCACCACATCAGAAAGTAACAACAGTCTAAATGATTCCAGAACAAAGTGATTCACCTTTACAGGATAAGAGGGGACAGACTAAGGTTATAAGGTGGTGTTTGGTATCCAGCTGTAGGGTATTTTAAGGGTAACATCCCGGTGTTGGTTTGCGGAAGATCACATGTTCCTGAGGATAGTTATGTGCAGTTGCAGAATATAGGTTTAAACTGTATTTACTATTATATTATGTATGCGGCGGGAATCCAGAGGAGACCACCCACAAGAGCAGTTAGGAAAGACATCGCCTACCTTTTCAAATCAACCTATGACCTCTCCTGTACTGTAAAAGTGCAATCCTGTGTCCAATGGACAAAGGGATTACAGTATCCATTGTATTGCTTTTAGAAGAATTGTATAAATAAAGCCTGCTGCAGCCTGGCCACACACAAGACTCTCAACGCTATCAACCTGATTGCGGAGGACCGGGCCGGGTTGCGCAAGCGCATATTCTCACGTATGTACATTGACTGTAGCCATTTACTCTGTTGTATTGTAGTGCATAATTTGTATTGTAAACCCCCTTTCAGAAATATTACTCTGTGGTGTCGGAACCCAGTGATTAACTACAAATCGGTGTTGTGTCCTCTTTTCCCTGCTAAGGTTTTTAAAGTGTATCTCTAGGTGTGTACGCACTGCGGGTACTTTGTACCGTCAGCGCTGCATAAGGTGTAAAGTGTAATAGCATCATTGCAGTGCATTGCTGCATAAGGTTTAAAGTGTAATATCAGTGCATTGCATTATCAATCAAAGGTTTAAAGTGTATCTCTGGGTGTGTGCGCGCTGTGTGTACTTTGTACCCCTAGCGCAGCGTTTGTACGCTAAATCCGTACAAGGTACGGGACTCTGTACGCAAATAGCGTAAAAGGTACGTAAAATGAATTGTCTATCGGCCGCAACGGCTCCATGGTAAAAGTGTGCTTAAAGGTATAGCTTTCTGTTTTAATATAAAATCGACATTATCAGTAGGAATCTCTAGGATACCATTGAACATCATATCACGCTCGTACTATCACCAGCTACCCCTCTGTGATACAAACAATATTATATCAATCTATACTTCTCTCCCACCATGATCTAACTTAACCCTAGTTTCTCCTAGAATATACAGTCTAAACATTTATTAAAAAATTTATGTAAGATGACAGGTTTTTTAATTTTCAATATCAATATGGCATTCCTCAGTAATATTCTTTCATATACATCACCCACTCACCTATCTGGATCTCTAGAAGATATAGGTGGAACATCCAAATAGGACTCTAGATTCTAGTACTATATTTACCTACTAGGATCCCGATATTATACTAACCTTGTTCTTTGAGATATAATTATACATTATTCTCCCTATCACTAAGGGCGATACCTTCACCCTTGCTTTAATACGATTTAAAGTTCGATGAAATATGAAACTTATCTGCTTAGATTTATAAGATATAGGTAGAACACCTATTAGAACTTTGGAATCTAGAATTACACTTACCCAACTGGATCTGGATGTGATACTTACCTTGGTCTTCTGAGATACAGTCCAATATGTATCTCCCTATCTTTAAGGGTGTTACCCCTACCTCTGTTGGAAAACAATCTACCGTTAGAGGAATTATTAAATATAAAAATATTTCCTATACTGTTTGTTGTTTTTTAACAGTATCCCTTTCTCCTTTTCTCATCTATTTTTATTTCCTAGCATTTTAAGCCCTAGATTATAAGGGAATACACTAAATGGTTTGACATATTCAGGAAATGTACATTATCATATAGGAGCAACCCCTACCTTTGTGTTACCTCATACATGAGACATACGAATATATATTTCACATGTAGCCAATTGATCTCTCCCTTACTAATAATTTTTAAGGCTGTCACCTACTGGACGGGGTGATCACACAAATCATTTCTGTAATTAATTTTCTGACATAACATTATTTGTTAGATAAATTATGGAAGCTACCTTTTTCACTCAAATGGCAGATATATGTAGTCACTCCTATATAGCAATACAAATATGGGGGATTCCTCATAATACACCTATATACCATCTTACAGATGGAACTCCTCCTCCCTTCCCCTTATTAATAATAGCATTAAGATGATTGACGAGACTCAGCACACATTTTAGAAACTACATATATAAACGGGGCAAGATGAATGTTTTGACAGATGAGTTGACATATGAGTTGACTGATGAATATTAACTCAGATATAGATGACCAAACTGTTGTTGTAATGAACATTTTTGATCACTTTATTAACACAATCATACTGCATTCAATAATATTGATGGATAATAATAATAATAATATTAAGGGATTACAAACAAATTTCATTATAGAGACAGTATTGTATCTATGACCTGATTTACTTTTTTGACACTATTGTGTTAATGTGTTCATGGTAAGAATACATGTAACAACTATTTCACACACACTTTTCTTATCACGTTTTTACACTATATTTCTTTTCAGTGCTAACACCTATAGCTGTCATGTTTGTTGCACGTCACAATGACACTCAATTGTTTATCAATATTTGCTGACCAACACAACATACACTTGTATTTCTCTTTTGTTTTACTAATAAACAAATTGCACATAAGGATACAACATTGTTTAATTTATATATACACATTTTATTCTTTCACCTTTAAGAACGCAATAGGATATATTTAACACACCATCATCACTTCATTGACACCTATACAAACACACACACAGTTTTAGTAATATGTCATTTATAATAATAAGAAATTCATTAGTTTTGCCAACTATAATAACTTTATTTCACACAACAGGGCATATATTTTGGTTAATAGATATGATACAATATATGGCATGATTACTACTATTACTGCACTAGATAATTAAGAGTCAACAGTAAGAATTATAGAATATAGGATCTGTATACTGTATTAATTCTTATGCTCAATACACTTACTATCTCAAAAAATAAATATTGACATGTGTAATGACTCTATACCAATACTGCACTGGTCGCTATGTCACTAGGACCGTACGTCTGCTATTTGGAGTGCTAGGTAGCATTATCTGATTAAAGGGAAATTGTTACTTTACTGCGTTTTATCATTAGCTTCACACAATATAGCTTTTAGGATTGCCGAGATCTCGATTCGAGTCTGAAGGTACACACTGGGAAGGGGAATACAGGGCTCTCTATGGGAGTACCAACCTCATTTATATGCAGGTAAATTAATACAAAATGGAATAATGGATTACAACGGCCCTTGGCGCTCAATTAATTTTGAAATTCCCGCGACACATCTTGATTGGCAGCGGGTACTTTAAAGAGGGTAGTCGGTGGCTGCCTCCGGTTACCTCGATAAAGCTTATATGCGAAACGTACATAGGACCTCAGCCTAGTGTCCTACCTGTCTAGATAAAATGTGTTACTTTTAATTTCATTATTATTTAGAAGCTCAGCTATATATACTAATAACAGGCAGGGTAAAAGATACTATTACAGAATATCAATCATGTAAAAATTCTACAAATTTGCAGCCAGATAAGAATGTATAGTGATGTTGAATGGAAGCTACATTATGAAGGAAGATAACCCTTGCTTATAGGACTAATATACTGTGCTGTTACGAATACGATTATACCACCTTATACTTCATACTGTGGATCCCTCTATTTGATTTAGAGGGCACCACATTGGGAAACAATAAACTTGCAATGTCAGTGTATTAAAACACTATTTCCCAATCATTAGATTAGCAATTTATGTTTGCCTTGAATTTCTATAGGTGAACGCACCATACGTTAGACACTGTGGTTACATGGACACATTTTGTCAGTGCTTTCTCTGCCGGATCTATCTAAATTATGGGTACAGGCACAGAGCCTTCCAATATTGAGAGTATTTGTACATTACAAATATAAAGCATATTCGACAACACAGACTCATATTATAGTGTTCCCTATAATCACCATCTCATCCATCGTGCATGTGAGTGATATGCAGCTGCACATTGTAGCTAACCGAATGCGTAATACAAAAAGACATTGAATGACTTACGCATCCAGTATAGGAGAACCCGCATTGTAGATAACTATAGCCTAATATAAATCAAATTCTTATGTTTGATCTAGTGGGCACCACATTGGGCAATAAATTAACTTGCAATACCAGTGTATTAAAACACTACTTCCCAATTATTAGATTAGTAATTTGTGTTTGCCTTAAACTTCTATAGATGAATACACCATACTTAAGATATTGTGATTACGGGGACACATCTTGTCAGTGCCTTTTCTGCCTGATTTATTTAAATCAAGGAAACAGGCACGAAACATTTCATTAGTGAGAGCTGCATATTACAAATATAAAGTCTATCCGACAACACGGGCTCATATTATAGTGTTCCCTATAATTACCACTTTATCCATGGTGCATGTGAGTGATATGTAGCTGCATATATACAGATGTGTCCACATACATCTTTTCTATATCCCGTTTTGCATGCCATAGACTCAGAGATTTTGCCATGCCTTGTGATTTTTCATAACTTGCTTCTTTAATATGTTACTTTATACATATTCTATTATGGCAAACAAAAATGTTAAAATTAATCCACTTGCTACTCATGAAAAACAGCTTAGCCATGTTTTGCATGTTGAGCAAAATTTGTAAAAAAGCAAAGATGTAAGTGGACACATCTGTAGCTAACCGAACATGTAATATAAACAGACATTGTACTATTTACGCATCCAGTACAGGTGAACCCGCACTGTAAATAACTATAGTGCAATACAAATTTATACATCAATTATTCTTACTATCGATATAGAAGTGAGGACAGGGGATTAGTATCGTTAATATCCCCACAGCTGCTACAAAGTGTCAGTAGTATTACTCAATACCTCCTGTCTAATGGGGAAATTCTAAGCTATACTACACTATACTAGAGAGCAGAAGGGGACTACTCAATATTATAATACACAATTCATTCACACTGTGTGAATGATCTATTGTCACAACTGAGGGCCTGAGCTGACGGGAGGCAGCCTCAGTTGTAGGGGCTGAGATGTACCGGAACCTGGGAGGTTGTATCAGACCCCTGGACATGTAAGTAACATGAATAATAACTGCCCGAAGGCGTGACCACGACAACTTGGATAAAAGTCAATGATGTTTATTATGACAACTCCGCAACACAGCAGCAGTAAAAGAAAACGTAAAAGTCAGCAAAGAATAAATACAGTTCCTGGGTACTACAGGATGGCAGGAGCCACAGGGCACTGGTAGTGTGAGATAGTTCTTATGATCTTCTAGATGGAAAGTCCTTACCAGGCCCGACTGTAGCAATGGAGATAACCCAGGATTGTGCCAGCTGGTGTTCCAGGAAAAGCTGGGTTGCTGAAGATAAAACAGCTACTGTGGATACTGGCTGGAACCAGACTGTTGTTAGCACGGAGTGGATACTGGCTGGAACCAGTTAAATAATAAATGAACTTGGGAGCGATGAAATATGAACTGAAATGTAGAACTTGAGAGCGGAGAAATAATAATACCGGTGGAGAGTGGTAAAGTGTAGAAAGGACACCGGCCCTTTAAGGGAAGCTGTACTCTGCTGGAAGCTGAGCTGGAAGCAGGTAATGTTGTAGCTGGAAACAGATGAATCCACAATGGATTGGAGAGTCAGGCTACACCGCAGGTGGAATGCTGGTGCGGGTCTCTATGGTGGAAGTCTTGAGACAGGAGCTGGAACCTGGAAGACAATCACAGGAGAGAGACAAACAGGAACTAGGTTTGACAACCAAAGCACTGACGCCTTCCTTGCTCAGGCACAGTGTATTTATACCTGCAGCAAGGAAGGGATTGGCTAGGCAATTATGCAGATTATCAATACTGAGAACAGATTGGTGGAAATGATCAGCTGACAGAATCCAAGATGGCTGCGCCCATGCAGACACTTGGAGGGAAGTTTGGTTTGTAATCCATGTGGTAATGAAAACAGTAATGGCGGCGCTGGCCACCGGAGACAGGAGGCGCCAGGCTGACAGATGCACATCCAACCACGCGGACACAGCGGAGGCCGCGGCTGACATAATCGCCACTCAGACACTCTGCATGCAGAAGTTCAGGGACGGCGGCGGAGGCCGCGGGAGACGCCATGCCAGGTGTAATATGGCGTTTACTGTGACAGCGTCCCAGAGTGACAGGAGAGGATACAGGAATGTACACATCAGGATAACAGATGGGATCCGGTCCTGGAGCGCTGAGCCAGCCTTAGGAGGCATCTGATGGGTAAGAAATGGCGTCCAGATACCCGGATCGTGACAGCACCCCCCCCTTTAGGAGTGGCCCCAGGACACTTCTTTGGCTTTTGAGGAAACTTGGAATGGAATCTCCGGACCAAGGCAGGAGCATGGACATCAGAAGCATTGGTCCATGAACGTTCCTCAGGACCATAACCCTTCCAGTCAATAAGATATTGTAGTTGACCGTAACGGTGACGTGAGTCCAGGATCTTGGCCACTTCATACTCAACGCCTCGTTGAGTTTGGACTTTCGGAGTTGGAGGAAGTGAGGAATGAAACCGATTCAAGATCAGTGGTTTCAACAGGGAAACATGGAATGTCCTGGGTATTTTTAAGAAGGGAGGCAACTGGAGTCTGTAAGCAACAGGATTGATGACTTGTTCAATCCTGAAAGGACCGATATAGCGAGGTGCAAACTTCATACTGGGAACTCTTAACCTCAAATTCTTCGTGGATAACCATACCCGATCACCCACCTTGAGAGCAGGAACTGCTCGACGCTTCTTATCCGCAAACTTCTTGTACCTGAACGATGCCTTGAGCAGAGCTGATCGTACGCTCTTCCAGATATTGGCAAACTGATGCAAGGTGATATCCACTGCGGGAACAGAAGTTGCTGGAAGCGGTTGGAACTCAGGGACTTTAGGGTGGAATCCAAAGTTAGTGAAGAATGGTGTTGAAGCAGATGAAGAATGATACTGGTTGTTATGACAGAACTCGGCCCAGGGAAGTAATTGAACCCAGTCATCTTGAGAGGAGGACACATAGATGCGGAGGAAGGCCTCCAAGTCCTGATTCACCCTCTCGGTTTGACCATTGGTCTGAGGATGGTAAGCCGTGGAAAACTTTAGCTTGACTTGGAGGACTTGACATAAACTTCGCCAGAATTTGGCTGTGAATTGAACTCCTCGATCTGAGATAATTTCTTCAGGAAGACCGTGGAGTCGGAAGATCTCTTGTATGAATACTTGAGCCAACTTGGAAGCTGACGGAAGACCGGTGAGAGGAATGAAGTGTGCCATCTTGGTGAACCGGTCAACTACCACCCAGATGGTATTGAACTTGTTGCACATGGGTAAGTCTGTAATGAAATCCATCGACAAGTGGGTCCATGGTCGACGGGGAACAGATAGTGGAACCAGTTGCCCCGCAGGCGACTGGCGGGATACTTTATGTTGGGCACACTTTGGGCAAGATGCAATAAAATCCAAGACGTCCTTTTTCAGAGTTGGCCACCAATAGGACCTAGAGATAAACTCCAGGGTTTTTTGGATACCTGTATGTCCGGCAAAACGGGAAGCATGGGCCCAATGCATGAGCTTCTTCCTTAGCATCGGCTTCACAAAACTTTTCCCTGATGGGGGCGTAGAGTCCATCCCTACCGTGGAGAATGCCAACGGATTTATAATAGGATGCTTGTCTGAAGACTCTGACTCATTTTCTTGCTCCCATGAGCGGGAAAGGGCATCGGCCTTGCGATTCTGAGAGCCCGGACAGAACTGGAGTTTAAAGTCGAACCTGGAAAAGAAAAGTGCCCATCTGGCCTGACGAGGGTTGAGACATTGTGCGCCCTTCAGGTATAAAAGGTTCTTGTGGTCTGTAAGTATGGTGATTGAATGAGAAGCTCCCTCCAACAGATACCTCCACTCTTCTAGAGCGAGCTTGATGGCTAGCAACTCCTGGTCGCCAATGGCATAGTTGCGCTCAGCTGGGGAGAACTTCCGGGAGAAGAAACTGCAAGGGTGTAAATGGCCATCTTTAGCCCTCTGAGATAACACCGCTCCTACTCCAACGGAGGAGGCATCCACCTCTAAGATGAAAGGAGAGTCGATGTCAGGCTGTTTCAGAACAGGCGCAGAGATGAACCTTTGTTTTAAAAGATGAAATGCTTGCATGGCTTCTTCAGACCACTTGGACGGGTTAGCACCCTTCTTAGTGAAAGCAGTAATAGGCGCCACAATGGTGGAAAAGTCTCGTATAAACTTTCGGTAATAGTTGGCGAACCCTAAGAACCTCTGGACCCCTTTGAGGGTTAAGGGTACCGGCCAATTTTGGATTGCTTGTAGTTTCTCAGGATCCATCTCTAGTCCGGAACCGGACACAATGTACCCTAGAAACGGAATGGACTTGACTTCAAAGACGCATTTTTCTAATTTGCAATAGAGATGATTGACACGGAGACGGGACAGAACCTCTTTAACCCAAAAACGATGTTCCTCTAAATCGTTGGCAAAAATGAGGATATCGTCTAGATAGACCACGACATGACGGTATAGAATGTCTCTGAAGATCTCATTGACAAAATGCTGGAAGACAGCTGGAGCATTGCTCAATCCGAAGGGCATGACGAGGTACTCATAATGTCCGTCACGGGTGTTAAAGGCGGTCTTCCACTCGTCACCCTCACGGATCCGGATGAGATTGTATGCACCTCGCAAGTCCAGCTTTGTAAAGATGGTAGCTCCGCTAACTCTGTCAAAGAGCTCAGTAATCAGGGGTAAAGGATAACGGTTCTTGATGGTAATGTCGTTCAAACCTCTGTAGTCGATGCACGGCCGCAGACCACCATCTTTCTTTTTTACAAAAAAGAAGCCTGCGCCGGCTGGAGAAGAAGAAGGTCGAATGAACCCCTTTGCTAGGTTCTCTTTAATATATTCCTCCATAGAATGCGTCTCAGGCAGAGACAACGGATAAGTTCGGCCTCGAGGTGGAACCTTCCCTGGAACGAGATCAATCGGATAGTCCCATTCTCTATGAGGAGGAAGGATATCAGCAGAAGCTTTACTGAACACATCCGTGAAATCTTGATATGGAGGAGGTGGAATATCAGACGACCTGGGGGAGGAAGAACAGACAGGCAATACTTTAAACAAACATGTCTCAGCACAGGAGGAACCCCATGCCAGGATTTGCGTAGTCGTCCAATCAATTGTAGGATTGTGAAGACGGAGCCATGGAAGGCCCAGGACCACAGGATGTGTGGCTCTTGGAATCACTAAAAAAGAAATAAGTTCGGAATGAAGAACTCCCACTCTCAGACGAACTGGTAGAGTCCTTAAAGAAATAACTGCATCAAAAATTTTGCTGCCATCCACGGCAGTTAAAGAAATGGACGAAGGAAGTCTCTCGGTGGGTAGGGACCACCGTTTAACATAGGCTTCGGTAATAAAGTTCCCAGCTGCTCCGGAATCAAGGAGGGCAATGACGTTCCCATAACGTTGAGCAACTTGAAGCGAGACTGGGAGATTACAATCTTGAGGAGATGGAGAGGAGATCATTACTCCTAGCCGGCCCTCTCCTTGGCGAGCTAGGATTTGGAGTTTCCCGGACGTTTGGGACAGGCATTAATGGTGTGAGACGGAGCTGCACAATAGAGACAGAGAAACTCAGAGAGACGTCTTCGGCGCTCAGCAGGAGTTAAACGGGAACGGCCAAGTTGCATGGGCTCATCTTTAGATGGTGACAGTTGACGAGGAGGAGGAGCAAAAGATTTTGGAGCAGATGATCTTCCACGCTCAGTTGCTCTCTCTCTGAAACGTAAATCAACTTTCGTGCAGAGTGAGATTAGCTCATCTAACTTAGAAGGTAAGTCTCTGGTAGCTAACTCATCTTTAATACGCTCAGATAAACCATGCCAGAATGCAGCATACAGGGCCTCGTCGTTCCATGCCAGTTCGGATGCCAGGATCTGGAACTGTATCAGATATTGTCCTACAGTACGTGACCCCTGGCGTAAACGGAGAATCTCGGATGAAGCTGAGGTTACCCGGCCTGGCTCGTCGAAGATGCGCCTGAATGTTGACACGAAGGCAGTGTAGGAAGATAGCAGGGTGTCGGACCTCTCCCATAACGGTGATGCCCAATCAAGGGCTGAGCCACTGAGAAGAGAAATAATGTAGGCAATTTTTGTACGGTCACTGGGAAAATTGCCAGGTTGTAGCTCAAACTGAATCTCACACTGGTTGAGAAATCCCCTGCAGAATCTTGGAGATCCGTCAAATTTTGCTGGCGTTGGAAGATGAAGACGTGGAGCAGAAATGGGTAAGGTGGGTGGGGTTATAGCTGGAGTCACTGTGGTTGACGCACCAGACGCGCCTGATCCACGGAGAGTTGTCTGAATCCCATCCAGCCGAGTAGAGAGATCCTGGAGACAGCGGATGATGTGGCCCTGTGCAGCCTCCTGATGTTCTAGTCGGGCTGCCAGTTCTTGCATCGGCCTGGCCGCTTGATCCTGGTCTCCGGCTGGATTCATTAGGTCAGTGCTTACTGTCACAACTGAGGGCCTGAGCTGACGGGAGGCAGCCTCAGTTGTAGGGGCTGAGATGTACCGGAACCTGGGAGGTTGTATCAGACCCCTGGACATGTAAGTAACATGAATAATAACTGCCCGAAGGCGTGACCACGACAACTTGGATAAAAGTCAATGATGTTTGTTATGACAACTCCGCAACACAGTAGCAGTAAAAGAAAACGTAAAAGTCAGCAAAGAATAAATACAGTTCCTGGGTACTACAGGATGGCAGGAGCCACAGGGCACTGGTAGTGTGAGATAGTTCTTATGATCTTCTAGATGGAAAGTCCTTACCAGGCCCGACTGTAGCAATGGAGATAACCCAGGATTGTGCCAGCTGGTGTTCCAGGAAAAGCTGGGTTGCTGAAGATAAAACAGCTACTGTGGATACTGGCTGGAACCAGACTGTTGTTAGCACGGAGTGGATACTGGCTGGAACCAGTTAAATAATAAATGAACTTGGGAGCGATGAAATATGAACTGAAATGTAGAACTTGAGAGCGGAGAAATAATAATACCGGTGGAGAGTGGTAAAGTGTAGAAAGGACACCGGCCCTTTAAGAGAAGCTGTACTCTGCTGGAAGCTGAGCTGGAAGCAGGTAATGTTGTAGCTGGAAACAGATGAATCCACAATGGATTGGAGAGTCAGGCTACACCGCAGGTGGAATGCTGGTGCGGGTCTCTATGGTGGAAGTCTTGAGACAGGAGCTGGAACCTGGAAGACAATCACAGGAGAGAGACAAACAGGAACTAGGTTTGACAACCAAAGCACTGACGCCTTCCTTGCTCAGGCACAGTGTATTTATACCTGCAGCAAGGAAGGGATTGGCTAGGCAATTATGCAGATTATCAATACTGAGAACAGATTGGTGGAAATGATCAGCTGACAGAATCCAAGATGGCTGCGCCCATGCAGACACTTGGAGGGAAGTTTGGTTTGTAATCCATGTGGTAATGAAAACAGTAATGGCGGCGCCGGCCACCGGAGACAGGAGGCGCCAGGCTGACAGATGCACATCCAACCACGCGGACACAGCGGAGGCCGCGGCTGACGTAATCGCCACTCAGACACTCTGCATGCAGAAGTTCAGGGACGGCGGCGGAGGCCGCGGGAGACGCCATGCCAGGTGTAATATGGCGTTTACTGTGACAGCGTCCCAGAGTGACAGGAGAGGATACAGGAATGTACACATCAGGATAACAGATGGGATCCGGTCCTGGAGCGCTGAGCCAGCCTTAGGAGGCATCTGATGGGTAAGAAATGGCGTCCAGATACCCAGATCGTGACATCTATGACTCTACAAAATATCGCTAGCTTCATAGGCGTGAGCAGCACATTTTATTAGGGGGTGCACCGTCGGAGGGGTGTATCTAGCACCGCCTTTTGGGTGTGTCTACCACCATCTATTGATGGTCAACGCAATATAAAATATCCACCCTTGTACCAATCCTAATAATGCAGATACATTTTCAGATGTTGTGGTGTGCACCAAACAAACACCCCTGATGGCACTCACTTTAATTACACTGCTCCTCCTCAGCCTCGTCTGGCTCCCCCTCTCTTTCCTCTGCAAGCAGCAGCAGCAGCAGCTTACTTACAAGTCAGTCACTCACTGACACTGACAGTCGCAGACTAGTACTGCTGCTGCTGCTGCTGCTGGAAAAAATGAGTGTCGTGTCAATGCTGCTTCCGACCGTCTGCCAGTATTGAATTTGTCTTCCAAAAAGGGACACTGGCAGCATGCTGCTACTCATCAGTTCCTGGCGTTGACATAGCATAGGAGGAGAGAGGTGGGCATGTGGTGGGTGGGCGTGCGAGCAGCATGACGTAATCACATCACGTTGTTTTTGTACATGGAGGTGGAGACAGGAGTTTGAAAGCCGGTGGCAGTGGCACCTTTGATTAACCGAATGATCTCATCTCACTAATCCCGCTTTCAGATCGCTAATGTCGGGTCACACCCAGGAATTGGAAATGGGTCCTTCCTGGGTGTGACCTGGCATTGGACCATGAGCACTGGCTTCCCAACGCGGCATATTGCAAGGTCGGGTTGCCATCAGGGGCAGGGACCGCTGCATCATCGTGGTGGGTGCGTAGATGGTGCTAGGAGATGAGAACATCTCTGTGCCACCTCTGCTTAACCTGTGAATGGGTACCGGGTCGCATCAACCCGGGAAACCTGTTCACACTGCACGTGACCCGGTAATAGCTCGGGAATAACCCTTCTTTATTCCAGGGTTGAATTACTGGGTCAGAAGACCTGGGAATTCAGGAATGACCCTTTAGCACCGCACAGCGACCCATGTCGACCCAGCAATATACCAGGTCAATACCGGGTTATTTGTGCGTTGTGAAAGAGGTATTAGCAAGCAGCTGAAGAATATACACACTGGTGTGATCGGTAATCCTCTAATCCCTGTGGAAGGAGCTTGCCATGAATCACATTCTTGTGATAAGGAGATGGTTCAGAAATTCATGAGATCAGGCCCTTTGACAGACTGGTGGAAGCACCATGTCAAGTAATGTTGGCATATCCTACTGCTATTAAAGTAAAGGACAGTAGGACATGTGTTAATGCTACACATTGCAAGAAATTAAAATCTTCTGAGAAAGCTCAATTGGAGTACATTCTTAAAGATACTTGTACTTCACTTCACCATTAAAAGCATCAAGTGAGTGACTCTTTCAGGCAACATTTGGGCCACTTAGTGGTTTAACAGTGATAATTAAACTTGCCCACCTTGCAGCGCAGTAACTCTGAAGAAAATATAACGCTAAAGAGTACTGTTGATATCATTATTAAAAATATGTTTTTGCATCCAAGGCCAGATTTGGGACTTTAAGGTTACATTATTGGATGGGGTATACTGATTATTCTGAAATATATTCTTAATGAAAGATTAAATATTTCAATGAATAAAGATGACAGAACTAATGATACATATGATAAATATGAGTTAAATGGTATTTCAGGAAGAATATGTGTGTGCAAATAATTAGGCTATGTATTGGGTATGTGGAAATTGGGCCTTTTCAAGGATTCCCTTGGATTCCAGTAGACAATGTATACTCTCCAATTTAGTACCTTTTGTAAGAGATACTGACCATTACATCGTTACCTGAGTAACCTTTTTATGGAACATGACTTGGTACCTGCTGATCTGACATGCATGTAACAACATAGCAAGAGTGAAGGGAAAAAAAGGGGAAATATACTTTAGATTCTGAGATGCTGAGCATACAGCTGGAGCACTATTACCATTTTCCATTATTTTAAATTAGATAAAGTGATATCAGAAAAACTGACACTAATAGATCATATGGTAGGATAATTGGATGTCGCAATTAATCAAAGAGTGGAAGAAGTTGCCCAAATTTGGAGAGTGACTTTATTGAAATAAAATGTTTGGCCAATTGTGGGCAGATGAAGGTGGTACATGAGTAGTAGTAGGTCGAGAATGTTGTACATATACAGTGTAGATAACAATCTTTTCAGTCAGAAATTATTAAAGTTCTGTAACAAGTTTAGGAATTACAGAAAATTTTTTGAAAATGCTGTAAATACTGTACCTTGTATAAATACTGTATATTTGGAAAAATACACCTGCGGTTGGTACTGGAAATCATTAGACTTAAGAAAGTTTGCAGTTGTCAACTTTTAGAAAAATAGAAAAGTTTTTTTTTTAATATCGTAGTTATAATAATGAGTTTGAGAAACTGCTATGAGGGGTGTTTATTATTAACTTTGAGTAGCATATTTTTTAGGCAAATCTGGAATTTAGCTGCATAATATATATGACAATTAACTTTCATATTTGATTTTGATAGCTCTGTACTCTATGTATGATTACATTAAATCTTAAGAAGATTTCACTGTGTACAATTTGTTTTTCTATAACATATTTTTAAATCCAAATTTGACATGCAGGAGTTTGCCCTATCTGTCTTGTCCCAAACCACAGTGACCTGAGAGAACTAAAGCAGACATTTATCAAATAAAGTTTGTCCCTACACACTCAATAATAATGAAGGTAGCCTGTCCAGACTTCTGGTGGCAGCATTTTAGCTAGGCACACGGTGATCGCCTCTCATCATCCCGCTAATCCTAGCTATCTGGCCGCCTTTGCTATCAAACTGGGTCTACAGTATAGTGCGAAGGACATTTTTGCAGAATGTGGAAAGATGCGTATTACCTTGGAAGCCCCTACTGCATACCCCACCAGAGCCCAGACATCTGTTGCGGAGGCCTGTGGGAACACTGCAAGGCTGTTCATTCAAGTCTAACAGAGATGTAACAGATAGAATTGTTCTTTCATCAAATTATCATGTAAATTGTACTCCCCTGTTTAGTCAGTGACTCCTTTTTCCTGAAGAGTCTCAAGTAAAACGTAGAAGAGAGAGAAACACAACAATCATGTATTACTGCATGTACTGCAAAGAATGCAATAAATATAACAGAACTCATTAATGTCAATGTTTTTCTTACATGTCTATAATTCAATGCTTCCACCAATTAGTGGAAATGAGTGTAACGAGGATGCCCCAAGAAATGTGACTCATAGCTTCCAAACTTGAAAACAGGCTTGTATGTAATAACTTTACAGTTAGGTTACAGACCACCACCATAAAAATAACATAATGTTTGGATTGCTCTCCTTTCATTCACACTCACAGATACCGTTTGGTACACAGGCACATGTCAAAGTCAGAAAAATATCACGATGCACACTACCATATTTGCACCTCATACAGGTCCGTGCTGCGCATGCGTACGCTCTCCCGTGCGTGCGCATACCCGCTGTTACGTGCACCCGCAGGCACATGGTATGCGCATTTACGGTAGAGTTTCTGTGTGCCCAGCGTGCGACTCAATCGTTACATATTTTAACTATATAATGTATTTTGTAGATCATGGTCCCCTTGATAGATTCTAAAAGTTTAGTTAATATAGCATGTTCATGGACAAAGAGATCCCTCTTTGTTTGATACGAAGGGTCAGACATGGGTCATACAGTGGTGTTTAGTATCCATCGGAAGAGTATTTAATTAGCAATATTCCGGTGTTGGTTTGAAGCGGATTAATCGCTTGTGCGAATAGTTATGGACATAAGAAGTTTATGTACATTTACTATTATTTGCACTTACTTATCCATGCGGCGGGAAACCCAGTTTCCCACCCACCTGAGCAGTTGGAAATAGACACAGCCCACCTGTATGAATCAACCTATGACCTTTTGTTATAATGCGAAGACGAATTCCTGTGTCCAATGAACAATGAGATTGTAGGGACCATTGAATTGTATTGTGTGTTGGGCATAAATAGACATTCCGATCATATCCAGCTCACTCTCTTCAACGGTTCTCATCACTGATAATCGGGAGCTGGATATTCAGAAAGGCGCATGCGATCGTTCCCTTTGTGCGTAAGTTTTCTCCGCAATCATATTGTCTTTATTGCTATTGTGAGCCATATCTCTCTCTCTCTCTCTCCTCCTCTTTCTCTCTCATTTTCCCTTAAACGTTATTGTATTGTATTGTATTTCCTGTGTAGTTATCTGGTTAGTTAGTCTATGTTATATTGTAGTGTATGACTTGTATTGTATTATTCTTTTTCAAGTATAACATTCATATAAGGCGTTAGACCCTAAGCCCGGTATTTGTGTATTTCTTATAGTGTTAAGTATTCTCAGAGCGTCGGAGACGCTCGAACAGCTTTTAAGTTGATAAGGTTACACTGTGTTGCATCTACATTCTATCACTACACTAAGGTTTTCCTGTATAATACATTGTTCATGGTTTACATATAAAGGTTTAACACTGTGAGCGTCAGCGCCGCTGGTGATCTCCTCGTGGTCCCGAGCGTCCGCTACGCTATTGCGAACCATTACGTTAGTTGGCAGCCAATAGCGTGCCTGCCTGTGATCTCTTGGCCGTGAGCGAACGTGACGCTTGAGCGTCTCGACTACGGCTAAGCGATTGTTACGCAACGTGCGTACCCTTACGGTATTCCATACGTCAATAGCGTACAGTGTTCTTAGACCTCTTAAAGGGTTTTAAATAAGGTAAATATTTGGCTTTATCACACATCATTGGTATCTTTGAATAAAGGCACCGGACCACCTTCTCATTTTCAAGGACTCTAGCCAAAGTTTTATTCAAACTAAAATATTAAAACCAAGGTTTCAATAGGAAGCGCTGTCCAGTCACAAATCAATTTAAACAAATCACTTTAATTCCACAAACAACATATATGGCCATATATTGACATAAAATATAAATTCATAAGACTTTAATACAATAATAACAGTATCATTTAAAATTGCAAATCAATTATAAGCAGTTAGTATTGCTCCAAAATCGCGGGCATGCAGTCTTATTCACTTATGTGGTTAGTCATCCACTCCTGATTTATAATCAAATAGCAAAATGGCAATCTTAATTACTGGGTCCAGAGAATGCAATTATCCTTTTAAGAACAATGTTCAATGTCCTCCTACCTCCCGTATTTGGCAATTAACGGGGGCTTTTCAAAGACGGGGACTGTTATTCCTTATAGCTATTTGGTTCACTCCTTGCTGAGTGTTTAGAAAATACTCCTCCCTCCCGTGATTTTCTTACCGGGAATATCTTTGCTGAGTGGAGGTTTTTCTTATATATGATCTGGACACAGGGGATCTCTCAGCCAGAGAACCTTCAACCCGCCTTCTTACTTTTCTCCTCTGCAGTGTCCGTGCATCTGCTGGTCCCAGCTCTATCGCAGCAGCAGACGAGCACTCGCACTCTCAGACCGCCAGACTGCTACGCCCAATCACGTGACGCGTTTCTCCGCCTCTCCATTTCCGGATACTCGGCGGCTTCCTCAGACGTGTATAATGAGTGTCCTGCTAGGTGCTATTTATCCTCCTTTCATTATATCTCCCTGCCGGCCATCTTATTACACCTGGGTGCATATATTACTTTTGATTCAATTAATCATTAAAACGGGCACCTACTTCCGGCTTCCGTTATTTGCGTTCCACCTGCGGACATTTTGCATTCCAACATGTCATCACTGCATAAAGTTTTTATAACTGCATAAAGTTTTTATAATAATAAGAGGTCTTAAAATAAAAACATAATCTAATACAATAATTATCACACAACATATAAACAAATAAATATAATGTATAGTATACAATATAAAATACAAATATCATAAAAATCAGATGTATGTCTGCCAGTTAGTCCTACCATCAAAAATACATACATATAATAGCTTCCAGAATATTGTCAGAAAAAGGAAAGAAGGGAGGATGGGAAATCAAGGAAGTTATGGGGGGGGAGGGGTTTTAAACATTATTTAATTCGATTGTGTCATTCAGGCCTCCTGGTGTAAGGGTCCTCATACTAAAAATCCAAAAGGCCTCCCGTCTACACAGACGGTTATACCTATCTCCCCCTCTTGCTGTAGTCTTAATTTGTTCAACGGCTATAACCTTTACATTCTTAATAGAACCCTTCTGACAATCCGAAAAATGTCTATATAGAGAATTGGTTCTGGAGTTCATTAAAATATTTCTCTTATGCTCCATAAATCTGACATGTAGTTGCCTAATAGTACGGCCTATATATTGAAGGCCACAACCACATGTTAATAAATAAATAACAAAATCAGATCTACAATTAATAAAATCCTTAATAGAGAATATTTCATCAGATACATTAGAAACGAAAGATACGGTCTTCCTTTCTGTACAATTACATGTAAAACAGCCTGTTTTTCCACATCTATGGAAACCGGGTGGTTTTATCGAGAGCCATACTTCTAAAGGCCCCTTTTCTTCCGTATTATTTTTTATTTTATTTCTAAAATGGCTAGGAGCCAATTTCTGTTTAAGATTTCCAGATTTTCTAAAAATAATATTATCGTTTAATGTACCACTATTGTTCAAGAATTCATCTAATTCCAAAAGGTGAAAATTCTTTTTCAGGATCTTCTTAATAGCCCAAGCTCTTGAATTATATTGTGTCACAAAATTCACACTCCTATCTATATTCATGTCTTTTTTCTTATTTTCTTCCGATACACTTTTATCCCCTAAAAGGGATCTCCTATCCATCATCCTTACCTCTATCAATGTTTTATCCAACAATTTTCTGGGGTACCCTTGTTCAAGAAATGCCTCATACAGAGACTTTGCCTGCTTCTGGAAGATTTCAAGGCTAGAGCAGTTCCTTTTTATCCTCATAAACTGGCTTTTAGGAATATTTGTTTTCCACTTACTATAGTGGCCACTTTTGAAATTCAAATATTTATTTTGATCTACCTCTTTAATATGAGTTCTCGTATTGAGAACATTATCCACTACAGAAAGGGCTATATCTAAAAAAGTGATTTCTGACTGGTGTATTGTGCTTGTGAATTTAAGTCCAAAAGTGTTACAATTTAGTGAACCCAAAAAATCATTAACGGATTTTAAATCCCCATCCCAAATAATAAATAAATCATCTATATACCGTCCATATAGGACCAGGCCCGCCCCATGCCCCGCCCAAATGTATTCCTCCTCAAAGCGCCCCATGAAGAGGTTGGCGAAGCTTGGGGCAAACCTGGTCCCCATGGCGGTACCTCGTGTCTGTAAATAATAATCCTTGTTAAACAAAAAATAATTGTGACTTAATATAAAATTAATAGAGGATAAAATAAAATTCATTGTGTCTACAGTGATAGTGTCATCTAATAATAAATAATGCTCCACCGCTTGTAGTCCTAACTTGTGATCAATATTTGAATACAGCGACTCAACGTCACATGTAATAAACCAATAGGATTGTTTCCACTCTATTTGCTCAATACGTTTCAAGAAACCTGTTGTATCTTTAATATATGATCTTAATAATTTAACATGTTTTTGCAAAAAACTATCCACATAGTATGACAAATTATTCGTCATTGAGCCTACCCCTGATATTATAGGTCTTCCGGGTGGCGAAACCAGGCTCTTGTGGATCTTTGGCAGATAATAATATGTAGGCACTATCGGATATTGAGCAAATAGAAAGTGATACACCTCTTTTTGAATAGCCCCCTTTTTGAAAAAAAAAGAGGTGGTTTCGCCACGTTAAATTATTAAGATCATATATTAAAGATACAACAGGTTTCTTGAAACGTATTGAGCAAATAGAGTGGAAACAATCCTATTGGTTTATTACATGTGACGTTGAGTCGCTGTATTCAAATATTGATCACAAGTTAGGACTACAAGCGGTGGAGCATTATTTATTATTAGATGACACTATCACTGTAGACACAATGAATTTTATTTTATCCTCTATTAATTTTATATTAAGTCACAATTATTTTTTGTTTAACAAGGATTATTATTTACAGACACGAGGTACCGCCATGGGGACCAGGTTTGCCCCAAGCTTCGCCAACCTCTTCATGGGGCGCTTTGAGGAGGAATACATTTGGGCGGGGCATGGGGCGGGCCTGGTCCTATATGGACGGTATATAGATGATTTATTTATTATTTGGGATGGGGATTTAAAATCCGTTAATGATTTTTTGGGTTCACTAAATTGTAACACTTTTGGACTTAAATTCACAAGCACAATACACCAGTCAGAAATCACTTTTTTAGATATAGCCCTTTCTGTAGTGGATAATGTTCTCAATACGAGAACTCATATTAAAGAGGTAGATCAAAATAAATATTTGAATTTCAAAAGTGGCCACTATAGTAAGTGGAAAACAAATATTCCTAAAAGCCAGTTTATGAGGATAAAAAGGAACTGCTCTAGCCTTGAAATCTTCCAGAAGCAGGCAAAGTCTCTGTATGAGGCATTTCTTGAACAAGGGTACCCCAGAAAATTGTTGGATAAAACATTGATAGAGGTAAGGATGATGGATAGGAGATCCCTTTTAGGGGATAAAAGTGTATCGGAAGAAAATAAGAAAAAAGACATGAATATAGATAGGAGTGTGAATTTTGTGACACAATATAATTCAAGAGCTTGGGCTATTAAGAAGATCCTGAAAAAGAATTTTCACCTTTTGGAATTAGATGAATTCTTGAACAATAGTGGTACACTAAACGATAATATTATTTTTAGAAAATCTGGAAATCTTAAACAGAAATTGGCTCCTAGCCATTTTAGAAATAAAATAAAAAATAATACGGAAGAAAAGGGGCCTTTAGAAGTATGGCTCTCGATAAAACCACCCGGTTTCCATAGATGTGGAAAAACAGGCTGTTTTACATGTAATTGTACAGAAAGGAAGACCGTATCTTTCGTTTCTAATGTATCTGATGAAATATTCTCTATTAAGGATTTTATTAATTGTAGATCTGATTTTGTTATTTATTTATTAACATGTGGTTGTGGCCTTCAATATATAGGCCGTACTATTAGGCAACTACATGTCAGATTTATGGAGCATAAGAGAAATATTTTAATGAACTCCAGAACCAATTCTCTATATAGACATTTTTCGGATTGTCAGAAGGGTTCTATTAAGAATGTAAAGGTTATAGCCGTTGAACAAATTAAGACTACAGCAAGAGGGGGAGATAGGTATAACCGTCTGTGTAGACGGGAGGCCTTTTGGATTTTTAGTATGAGGACCCTTACACCAGGAGGCCTGAATGACACAATCGAATTAAATAATGTTTAAAACCCCTCCCCCCCCATAACTTCCTTGATTTCCCATCCTCCCTTCTTTCCTTTTTCTGACAATATTCTGGAAGCTATTATATGTATGTATTTTTGATGGTAGGACTAACTGGCAGACATACATCTGATTTTTATGATATTTGTATTTTATATTGTATACTATACATTATATTTATTTGTTTATATGTTGTGTGATAATTATTGTATTAGATTATGTTTTTATTTTAAGACCTCTTATTATTATAAAAACTTTATGCAGTTATAAAAACTTTATGCAGTGATGACATGTTGGAACGCAAAATGTCCGCAGGTGGAACGCAAATAACGGAAGCCGGAAGTAGGTGCCCGTTTTAATGATTAATTGAATCAAAAGTAATATATGCACCCAGGTGTAATAAGATGGCCGGCAGGGAGATATAATGAAAGGAGGATAAATAGCACCTAGCAGGACACTCATTATACACATCTGAGGAAGCCGCCGAGTATCCGGAAACGGAGAGGCGGAGAAACGCGTCACGTGATTGGGCGTAGCAGTCTGGCGGTCTGAGAGTGCGAGTGCTCGTCTGCTGCTGCGATAGAGCTGGGACCAGCAGATGCACGGACACTGCAGAGGAGAAAAGTAAGAAGGCGGGTTGAAGGTTCTCTGGCTGAGAGATCCCCTGTGTCCAGATCATATATAAGAAAAACCTCCACTCAGCAAAGATATTCCCGGTAAGAAAATCACAGGAGGGAGGAGTATTTTCTAAACACTCAGCAAGGAGTGAACCAAATAGCTATAAGGAATAACAGTCCCCGTCTTTGAAAAGCCCCCGTTAATTGCCAAATACGGGAGGTAGGAGGACATTGAACATTGTTCTTAAAAGGATAATTGCATTCTCTGGACCCAGTAATTAAGATTGCCATTTTGCTATTTGATTATAAATCAGGAGTGGATGACTAACCACATAAGTGAATAAGACTGCATGCCCGCGATTTTGGAGCAATACTAACTGCTTATAATTGATTTGCAATTTTAAATGATACTGTTATTATTGTATTAAAGTCTTATGAATTTATATTTTATGTCAATATATGGCCATATATGTTGTTTGTGGAATTAAAGTGATTTGTTTAAATTGATTTGTGACTGGACAGCGCTTCCTATTGAAACCTTGGTTTTAATATTTTAGTTTGCTTGCTATAAAGGGTATTTGCAATAACCCTGATTAGGAAGCTGCAGCTCAGTCTCAGGTGTAAGTTTGCCAGTGGTCTAAAGGAACAGGCGCCGAGTATATACTTTTGGTTTTCTTTGTTAAAGTTTTATTCATCCAACACCAAACAGGAAAAGGTTGTATGTAAGAATTTTGTTTTTATTATTAAACTAAAAGAAAAGATAAGTTAGGTATCTACTCATGGAAAATAAGTAGTTCAGCAGTGGGCCTACCATAGTGTCCATGTAGAGAAAGTCCTTCATTTTCCAATAGGTAAGTAAAAGAAACAACAAGGTGTCCAATCAACGTCTTTTAATCTTGCAAGGGATCTATCTCAAGGTGTAGGGGATACCTGGCTTTGAAACCTTTATAAAGCACTTCTAATTAACAATCAACCAATAATCACTTTGTATGGTGCCCCGTTCCATGTATAACACTAAAACACAAATTACATCCAATACAAAATACAATATACAGATTCCTTCCTTTTCAAAGTCCTGCTTTTTTCAGGCACCAAATGCTGAAAATGACATAATTCCCATTGTCACTAGTGACAGGATATCTTATTTATCCTAGTGGCCAGTGACGTGATGCTGGAAGTGACACGTGTACTATTTTGTTGTAGTGTTGGCTGCTAGAGCTCAATTTCCGGATATGTTGTGGTGGCCAATTTGTTGTAGTTCTCTATGAGCTTTCGGTGGTCATTTTCTTGTTTATCAGCTATACTAAAATGTCCACAGACACCAGTAGTCCCTCCAATTAATAAATTAGAATTAAAAATAAGCAAGAAGAAATACTGTTATGTTATTCAAAAAGGTATTTTACCATTAAAATCCCTTTTAAAATTCATGTATTAAAACAGAGAATAGACTCACAAAGAGCTAATAAAAAATACAAAAACAGATGTAATAAGAATTTATAAATTGACAAAAACAGGTGTAATAAATCCACTCTAAATCAAAATCATTATTTAAACCACCTGGTATAAAATTATTGTATTGATAGATGCATTTCATCTCAGCCATTGCAATTAATCCAGCAATATAATTTTAACTCTGATTTCCTTTGACTTATTACTTACACAATTCTTAATACCCTTTGTTGAGCAATTGTGTACATATTACTGCTGGCACAATCAAGGTCATTTAAGTGTGTGCAATGACTACCAGATTTTCTTACATTAGCTCCTAAGAGTCCAATACTCAAACCTTCATATAGAGGATCTGCATGAAGCTCAGCTCTACAGATGTGAGGATACGAGGTTCTTCTAATCACTCAGACACAGGGCCAATGAAACCAAAGTGATGGTTTATTTCTCATAGCACACAGATATCACACAGGAAATAGAAGTAAATATAGCACAGAAACAATACACAGGGAGCAGTCCATATAGTAAGTCCCAGTAGAGGATTTAGGTCCACAGCAATTTCACACAGAAGTTACAGATAAACAGGTCCACACAGCAGAACTATCACTGAGTCCACACAGCAGTGATAGCAGATTAGTCCACAGGAGAATATTTGTATAAAACTATGCAGTAGTAAATTCATATAAGTCCACTTGGGGCAGTGCGGATGGTGTAATGGTTAGCATTACTGCCTCACAGCACTGAGGTCATGGGTTTGATTCCCACCATGACCCTAACTGTGTGGAGTTTGTATATTCTCCCCGTACTTGCGTGGGTTTACTCCGGGTAATCTGGTTTCCTCCCACAATCCAAAAATATACTGGTAGGTTAATTGGCTTAAAACAAAAATTAACACTAGGGTGAAGGTGTGTGCATGTACATGTGATAGGGAATATAGAGTGTAAGATCCACTGGGGCAGGGACTGATGTGACTGGCCAAACATTCTCTGTAAAGCGCTGCGGAATATGTGTGTGTTACATAAATAACTTGTAATAAATAAATAATTACTGAGGGATTTTTATGGTTTGATATACTGTAATATTTTTGTTGTAACCCTCTACTGCCATCTAGTCGCACAGTTGAATAATTGTCACATTAACCCCTGTGACTAATAATCTGTCATCCAATGTTGCTACTTTGTGATAGTATACTCGCTTACAAAGCCCTCACCCACTCCTCTCCCACCTACATCTCTGACCTTATCTCCCTTTACTCTCCCACCCGTCCTCTTCGCTCTGCTAATGCACGTCGACTGTCCTGCCTACGGATTACTTCCTCCCACTTCTACCTCCAAGATTTTTCACGTGCTGCACCACTTCTCTGGAATTCCCTACCTCTCCCTCTCAGACTCTCCACCTCTCTACAAAACTGCAAACGGGCTCTCAAGACCCACTTCTTCACCAAACCAAGCCAAATCTCATCCTGAGCCTCTGTTCCACATTCTCTATGTACCCCATCTGTGTCACCCCTGTCTACCCTTCCCCTGTAGATTGTAAGCTCTCACGAGCAGGGTCCTCTTCCCGCATGTGCTTATCCTTTGTCTTACATTAATAATCTTCAACTGTACCACATACAGCAGTCTTCTGCCACCTGATACTTATTCCAGTGTCATCTGCTGATGTAACTTTGTTTATTTACCATGTACTTGTCCTATACTGTCGTCAACTGTAAGTTGCTGTTTTCCTGTTTGATTATTTATTTACTCTGTAATTGGGCACTGCGGAACCCTTGTGGCACCATATAAATAAAGGATAATAATAAATATATAAAGTAAGACTATAAATCCTGATTTACTGTGTTATGACACATTGATGATTGGTTTAGTTTAATGTGATTCATTGTAATCTTTCCACTTTAAACTTAGTGTAATTTATCTAAAGGTCTCAAATGCTTTCTTCCAATTTAGTTTGTACTGTTCGCCTGTGTTGGTCACCTTATGGACAAGGCTTATACTTTCACGTACAATGTATGTTTTTTTTCTGTGGTGCTAGTCACTACATTGTTCTGAATGAGAGGGTGACACCTTTTTATATTTCCTAGTATGTCATTGCATACAAATCTTTAGGTGATATCTCTCTTGAAACTGGTGCTAATAGCGGGCAATCAAAAATAGTGGCCCTTGGGGCATGGATACATTTTTAGAGAAATCGGCTAAGCGTACACATTCACAATCCACCAATATGGTCAGACATAAGACTATTTCCAATTATAACTCTTCTCCCGCTCCCCCCAAGTGTCTCTACAGATTTCATAAGTTCATCTAATTCCCACTCATTGGCAGTGATACCTGTGTAGGCTTTGCCCCTGGCCAACATGGTGAAAGAAATGACCAACATCATGATGCCTCTAATAGATAAGCATTTGGATGATATGAATATAAAGACTTATGCAACTCTGCCTAAAATTGATAATCATTTAACATGTGTAGCTACTCTAGAACAGTGCACTAGTGTTGTGGAGCATAGGATGCAGGAGGTGCAGCAACAGGGCTCTTCCCACGCCACTCTTATCCAAGCAATGCATTATAAAATTGATGATTTGGAGAATTTCCACTGACGGAGTAATCTCTGCTTTATTGAGTCCATTACGGGTACTCAGCTCCAGGATATTGCTAATGTTGACCTCTCTGTTGCATTTGGTATCACTGGGGAATTTTCTCATCTGCAGATTGAGAGAGCACACAGATTGGAACCAGATGGCCTTCCGGGACAGAATAGGCCCATGCCAGTAATTGCGAAGTTCCTGGACTATACGGTAAAAGAGAAAATCTATTACCATTACCACAGGGCACAGTCCCTCTCTGTATGGGATCATAGACTCCTGAAATTCCAAGATTTTTGGGTGCCGTAAAACAGAAACAAAAACCCTTCTGCGATATGCCACTTTCTACATGACAACAACCGTCCCTTTTCCCTACTTTACCCTGCTAAACTGAGGGTCTTTGAGAATGGGCATTTCTTTTTTTTTTTTAATTTGAATAATATTTTATAGATTTTCCATTACATGAACATATCAAAACATACACAGATGACAATAAAAACAAAAAATAAATCAAACACATATTATAATAGTTTTATTTTAGCCTTTCACATTAGCATATCTTCGGACAATTCATTATTCATTGCTTTTACTTAATCTATGGCAACCATCCACACAACTATACATATATTCCTTATATTCAAAGTGCATCAGTGCCCATATAATATTTACAGTATCTATTTATTTATTTCTCCTAACATCTCAAGTGTATCTATAATATTTAATTACTTCTACCATTATTAAGCAATTTTATATTAATTAGGTGTATTTTTCTTATTATTTATTTTACTTTATACAATATATATTTAATTAATACTCTTATCCTTAATAATTTATTTTTACATGCTTTTAACCTAAGTGAATTTAAATATTAACTTATGTAAGTTTTTGCCATAATTAAATGCAGCCACAACTCATTGAGTACTTCTTCATTAAATACACGTGTAGTATCTATGTGTACAGGCTATATCTTACATATCTTAACACAGTGTGACTTAACAGCACAATATTAATCTTAATAACACCCTTATTTAGTAAACAAGATACAGTATTATTAATATATCTATAATGGTATCAAAATACCAATAACTTCTTTAATATCCACCAGTACATTGTAGTAACGAGACAAGAGTCACCTATTCCAGATCTTTTCAAATTTATACTCAGCATTTCCATAATAATAAACATATTTTTCATGAGATAGCGTTGAATTTACAAGAGCTTTACATATCTAAAAGTCTGGGAAAGTAGGCGAAATCCAAACCCTCGCGATAACTAGTGTACCTTAGTTAGTGTACACATGTTAATTATATGTTGTTTAGTAAATTTAACTAAAGCATCACATTCAAATATGCCCAGAGTCTAGATGTCATTACCGTAGATGGTGTACCAATCTCGGATAGGGCAACAAAAACTTTGTTCCAATAGGTGCCAACCACCCAACATTCCCATATAAGGTGCCAAAACATTCCATACATTTTGGACAAACATTCGATTTCATAAATCTAGTTGGAGAAAGCGATGTCCTATGCAGGATACACAATTTAATTGCTGGAATCTAATCAAATTTTGGACCCTCAAGGGGAGGCCATTGCAATACTCCATACTTCATCACTTAATGCGCTAACATCTGACTCCCATTTATCTTTAAGCCTAGGAAGATCTTCACAATGATGCATGTTAGAAATAAGCCATATATACGTGAAGTTATTCTGCCTAAACCAAGGGTCATTATTTTTTTTACTGGAGAATCTATTATACTGTATGTGGAAACAAATAGAAAACTGAGTTTTCCTCTCTGCATGGGTGCCAGTGGTGTCAGCAGTGCAGGGTGGGGGTGGTGTCTTCTGTGCAGGTGTGTTGGTGGTGACATAGTGTGGGTGGGTCGACAGTGTCCTCTGCACAAGGGTGCCTTCTCTGTCCTCTGTGTGGCGCTGTCAGCAGTATTGGCAGTGTGGGGTTGACGGCGGTGTCTTCTGTGCGGGAGTGCTGTCTGTGTTAGTGAGAGGGTGCTGATGATGTTCTCTGTGCGGTAGTGCTGTCTGTGTTAGTGAGAGGGTACTGATGATGTACTGTGCTCTGTGCGGGAGTGCTGTCTGTGTTAGAGAGAGGGTGCTGATGATGTACTCTATGCGGGAGTGCTGTCTGTGTTAGAGAGAGGGTGCTGATGATGTACTCTGTGCAGGAGTGCTGTCTGTTTTAGAGAGAGGGTGCTGATGATGTTCACTGTGCGGGAGTGCTGTCTGTGTTAATGAGAGGGTGCTGATGATGTACTGTGCTCTGTGCGGGAGTGCTGTCTGTGTTAGAGAGAGGGTGCTGATGATGTACTCTGTGCGGTAGTGCTGTCTGTGATAGAGAGAGGGTGCTGATGATGTACTCTGTGTGGGAGTGCTGTCTGTGTTAGAGAGAGGGTGCTGATGATGTACTCTGTGCGGGAGTGCTGTCTGTGTTAGAGAGAGGGTGCTGATGATGTACTCTGTGCAGGAGTGCTGTCTGTGTTAGAGAGAGGGTGCTGATGATGTTCACTGTGCGGGAGTGCTGTCTGTATTAGTGAGAGGGTGCTGATGATGTTCTCTGTGCGGGAGTGCTGTCTGTGTTAGTGAGAGGGTGCTGATGATGTACTCTGTGCGGGAGTGCTGTCTGTGTTAGAAAGAAGGTGCTGATGATGTTCTCTGTGCGGGAATGCTGCCTGTGTTAGAGAGAGGGTGCTGATGATGTTCTCTGTACAGGAGTGCTGTCTGTGTTAGTGAGAGGGTGCTGATGATGTTCTCTGTGCGGGAGTGCTGTCTGTGTTAGAGAGATGGTGCTGATGATGTTCTCTGTGCGGGAGTGCTGTCTGTGTTAGAGAGAGGGTGCTGATGATGTTCTCTGTGTGGGAGTGCTGTCTGTGTTAGTGAGAGGGTGCTGATGGTGTTCTCTGTGCGGGAGTACTGTCTGTGTTAGTGAGAGGGTGCTGATGATGTTCTCTGTACGGGAGTGCTGTCTGTGTTAGTGAGAGGGTGCTGATGATGTTCTCTGTGCGGGAGTGCTGTCTGTGTTAGTGAGAGGGTGCTGATGATGTTCTCTGTGCGGGAGTGCTGTCTGTGTTAGTGAGAGGGTGCTGATGATGTTCTCTGTGCGGGAGTGCTGTCTGTGTTAGTGAGAGGGTGCTGATGATGTTCTCTGTGCGGGAGTGCTGTCTGTGTTAGTGAGAGGGTGCTGATGATACACTCTGTGCGGGAGTGCTGTCTGTGTTAGTGAGAGGGTGGTGATGATGCACTCTGTGCGGGAGTGCTGTCTGTGTTAGTGAGAGGGTGGTGATGATGTTCTCTGTGCGGGAGTGCTGTCTGTGTTAGAGAGAGGGTGGTTATGATGTTCTCTGTGCGGGAGTGCTGTCTGTGTTAGAGAGATGGTGCTGATGATGTTTTCTGTGCGGGAGTGCTGTCTGTGTTAGAGAGAGGGTGCTGATGATGTTCTCTGTGTGGGAGTGCTGTCTGTGTTAGTGAGAGGGTGCTGATGGTGTTCTCTGTGCGGGAGTACTGTCTGTGTTAGTGAGAGGGTGCTGATGATGTTCTCTGCACGGGAGTGCTGTCTGTGTTAGTGAGAGGGTGCTGATGATGTTCTCTGTGCGGGAGTGCTGTCTGTGTTAGTGAGAGGGTGCTGATGATGCACTATGTGCTGGAGTGCTGTCTGTGTTAGAGAGAGGGTGCTGATGATGTTCTCTGTGCGGGAGTGCTGTCTGTGTTAGTGAGAGGGTGCTGATGATGTTCTCTGTGCGGGAGTGCTGTCTGTGTTAGTGAGAGGGTGCTGATGATACACTCTGTGCGGGAGTGCTGTCTGTGTTAGTGAGAGGGTGGTGATGATGCACTCTGTGCGGGAGTGCTGTCTGTGTTAGTGAGAGGGTGGTGATGATGTTCTCTGTGCGGGAGTGCTGTCTGTGTTAGAGAGAGGGTGGTGATGATGTACTCTGTGCAGGAGTGCTGTCTGTGTTAGTGAGGGGGTGCTGATGGTGTTCTCTGTGCGGGAGTGCTGTCTGTGTTAGTGAAAGGGTGCTGATGATGTTTTCTGTGCGGGAGTGCTGTCTGCATTAGTGAGAGGGTGCTGATGATGTTCTCTGTGCGGGAGTGCTGTCTGTGTTAGTGAGAGGGTGCTGATGATGAACTGTGCTCTGTGCGGGAGTGCTGTCTGTGTTAGAGAGAGGGTGCTGATGATGTACTCTATGCGGGAGTGCTGTCTGTGTTAGAGAGAGGGTGCTGATGATGTTCTCTGTGAGGGAATGCTGTCTGTGTTAGTGAGCGGGTGCGGATGATGTTCTCTGTGCGGGAGTGCTGTCTGTGTTAGTGAGAGGGTGCTGATGATGTTCTCTGTGCGGGAGTGCTGTCTGTGTTAGTGAGAGGGTGCTGATGATGTTCTCTGTGCGGGAGTGCCGGCTGTTTTGGCAGCAAAGGGGTGACGGTGGGGTCCTCAGTGCAGTTGGTATCTTTAATGCTAAGCCCATTGAACTCTATGGGCAAATGCTAATTTGCTGAGAGCCGTGACAGCTCTCTTAGCCAATCAGTATCAGCCCATTAAATTCAATGGGACTGGTGCAAAAGGCAAAACCTCCAGATCCAAACAGCAGGATCGTATGATTTTCTCTCAATTTGGGATATGGTACAGGCAGGCAAATCTGATCGGTGGCTCAGATCACCTCAGATCCCGTATGTTTGGGTGGGTCCAGTCTGAGAACTGGACCCGCTCATCTCAAGATTACTACTTTAAATAGATTTGAGGACTGTAGTTAGTATTGTAGTTTTCTGATCTTCTACAACAAGGGTAAATTGAGTACTGATTACTTTCAGTTTTTATTACCCCATGTGCCTCTAACTCTTCCATCTCTACCCTGCTCATCACACCACTGCTTCTCTCACCCCATCTCACCCCCTGCTCCACTCAGTCCCCCATCTCACCCCATGCTTCTCTCACCCCCATCTCACCCCCTGCTCTGCTCAGTCCCCCATCTCACCCCCTGCTCTGCTCAGTTCCCCATCTCACCCCTACTCCGTTCAGTCCCCCATCTCACCCCATGCTTCTCTCACCCCCATCTCACCCCCTGCTCCATTCAGTCCCCCATCTCACCCCATGCTTCTCTCACCCCCATCTCACCACCTGCTCGGCTCACTCCTCCATCTCACCCCCTGCTTCTCTCACCCCATCTCACCCCCTGCTCCGTTCAGTCCCCCATCTCACCCCATGCTTCTCTCACCCCATCTCACCCCCTGCTCTGCTCAGTCCCCCATCTCACCCCCTGCTCCGCTCAGTCCCCTATCTCTCCCCATGCTTCTCTCATCCCCATCTCAACCCCTGCTCCACTCAGTCCCCCATCTCATCCCCTGCTCTGATCAGTCCCCATCTCACCCCCTGCTCTGCTCAGTCCCCCATCTCACCCCATGCTTTTCTCACCCCTATCTCACCCCCTGCTCCGCTCAGTCCCCCATCTCACCCCTAGCTTCTCTCACCCCCATCTCACCCCCTGCTCCACTCAGTCCCCCATCTCCCCCCTGCTTTGCTCAGTCCCCCATCTCACCCCATGCTTCTCTCATCCCCATCTCAACCCCTGCTCCTCTCACTCCCCCAGATCACACCCTGCACCTCTAACTCCCCCATGTCAAGCCCTGCTCTGCTCAGTCCCCCATCTCACCCCCTGCTCTGCTCAGTCCCCCATCTCACCCCATGCTTCTCTCACCCCCATCTCACCCCCTGCTCCGCTCAGTCCCCCATCTCACCCCAAGCTTCTCTCACCCCCATCTCACCCCCTGCTCCACTCAGTCCCCCATCTCACCCCCTGCTCTGCTCAGTCCCCATCTCACCCCCTGCTCTGCTCAGTCCCCCATCTCACCCCATGCTTCTCTCATCCCCATCTCAACCCCTGCTCCTCTCACTCCCCCAGATCACACCCTGCACCTCTCACTCTCTCATCTCTCTGCCTGCTCATCTCACTCTCTCATCTCTCCCCCTGTTTCTCTTATCCACCCCATCTCACTCCCTGCTTCTGCCATACTCCCATCACATTCCCTGCATCATGAGAGCCTGTAACATCAGGTACAATGCAACTTTCACCCCAACCTCACCCTTTGTGTCAGAGGCGGAGCCTGGAGCATCAGGTCCCGGTTGCGGTGTAAAGTTGGCAGTGACCGCCAGAAAGTCCTGGCTCGTGGACTGGCTGCTATTCAAAAGAAAGAGACACTCTTTGATTCTGGCATGCCATTGCACACCAATCACGGCTAGTGGACTAACAGCCAATGAGAAGCTGCCACTTTGCAGCTTCTCAGTGGCTTACAGTCAATGAGCTGTGATTGAATTTTGCCAATTTTGAATAAGCTGCCCCTTCTTTTAATTGTCACTGTAGCTGGTCTGCGAGCCGGGATTGTCTGGCGGCCACTGCTATCTTTACACTGCAGCCGGGACCTGATGTTTTTGCTTGTTGGAGGCCAGGCAGAGGTAGGACTGGTTCTGCCTTCAGTTAGAAGTGACATAACGCAATTATCATCATCAGTGTGTTTATTCACTTGACCCATATTCAGGAGATACAACTCCTAACAGGCATACATACGCTTACATGACTGCAAAGGGCATATTTGCATGAAAACATTCTAACTAAATTTTGACTGTGATCACTTTCCACCCACATTCCACCTCTCTAGACATGTGTAGATGCATTCAGACTGAGTTTAAGGGGGTAATTCTGAGCTGATCACAGCAGGAACTTTGTTAGCGATTGGTCAAAACCATGTGCACTACAGGGGAGGCAGATATAACATGTGCAGAGAGAGTTAGATTTGGGTGTGGTGTGTTCAATCTGCAATCTAAATTGCAGTATAAAAATAAAGCAGTCAGTATTTACCCTGCACAGAAACAATATAACCCACCCAAATCTAACTCTCTCTGCACATGTTACATCTGCCTCCCCTGCAGTGCACATGGTTTTGCCCAACTGCTAACAAAGTTCCTGCTGCGATCAACTGAGAATTACCCCCTAAGTCTGCATTCTTCTATGCACTCATTTTCTGAGCATGTGTGGGGCCAGAGCCGGCCCTAAGCAATATGATGCCCTAGGCAAGATTTTGTCTGGTGCCCCCTAGTGCCACCGCTAGTTCCGCCACTGACCCTGCACCCCTTACCCATTACCATCACCCCCACCCATAGCAGTCCTTTTTTTTTGTTTTCCTACCCCCTGTAATTAAAATAAGAACATTGTGCACATTCGGTGCACAGCCAAAAAAAGTATGTGTTTCTGCTGGCAAGGGGCATGGCCACACACTAGTACCCCAAATTTAAATTATGCCTCACAGTAGTGCAACTTTATTCACAATTTATCATGCAATAGTGTCCCTTATTCACATTACATCACACAGTAGTACCACTTTACCTTATATATGTTACTCCTCACAGTAGTGCCCCTCATTCACATAACGTCATACTGAATTGCTCCTTGTTCTCATTACACCACAACATATTGCTCCTTATTTACATTACACTACACCATATTGCTCTTTATTCACATTAGACCACACAGTAGTGCCCTTTCTATACGTTACGCTATACAGCTTATACGCACCTTATACACATAATGCCACACTTGGTAATGCATTTATACACATAATACCACACAGTAATGCCCTTTACACATATGACACACATTATTAATGTCCTTATAAACATAATGTACCTTACATATTATGTCAACCCTTATTAATTCCCTTATACACATAATTTCCCTTACGCATATGCTGCGCATTGTTAATGCCCTTATACACATAATGACACACATAATGTCCCTTACACATATGCCACACATTATTAGTACCCTTATACACATAATGAGACACATAATGTCCCTTACACATATGCCACACATTTTTAGTGCCCTTATACACATAATGACACACATAGTGCCCCTTACACATATGTTACACATTATTAATGCCCTTATACACATAATGACACATATAGTGCCTAGCGTGAGTCAACTCTGCTAATGTCGGGTGCCTATTTTTTATGAAAATGCATCTTATTTGCATTGCCTGGAGGCTAGGATGCACAAGCAGCTTCTGCTGCTAAAAATTATATGTGGCATGCCTATATACTGTGTGCGACTGTGGCTGTATCTGCATACGAAATGCTACACACAGAATATAGGCATGCCGCATATCATTTTAATCAGCAGAAGCTGCTTGTGCCCCTAGGCATACCAGATGCCCTAGGCAATTGCCTAGTTTGCCTACGCCTAGGGCCGGCTCTGTGTGGGGTAATCTCAAACTACACAAACTGGCAGGCGCTCAGCTATGTATTAGCCTCTTTGTCTGTAGTTTGCAAAACTTTCTTTTCAATTTAATTCTGAACCGGACATAGATCTTAAAAATAAGGATATGAAGCAATCTGGATGATAATAAAATGATCACAAACAAATGCAGATACTTTTAAATTCATGTTGCAATTATTACAGTTGTTTCTTATTCTGCAGCTGAGGCTCTAATTCTATATCAGACCCAGGTAGTGTATATAAGGTGCTGCCCTGAGGATCTGCAGAGCTGTCCGTGTCATTACAGAATAAGCAGAGTCTGTGTGCACCATGGACTGGTCTCCTGTACACTCTGCCTGTTACCTGTGGTTACTTATCCTGCCGGTAACGTGTCATGAAAGTACAATGCAGGACGCGGCCATAGAGTGTCACCTTGCTGCAGTAAAGTCTGTGTTTGAATATAAGTATTACCAAGAAGGAGACATCATCATGGGAGGATTAATATCTGCTCACTCCAGAAATGTAGAGCATAAATCTGCCTACGGCATGTCTATATTACGCACCATATGTGGACAGTAAGTCTTTCTGTGTGTGTGCTGTGTTTTTATAATCAGTGTGTAATTGAGCTATACAGTATGTGTTAGATTATCTGAAGGGTAAATACTTTATGATATGTTACCTATGTAGAAGTGGCTAAATAGTGACATAGGAAACACACATTCCCCCCTGACATGCTCCTATTACATACATGTGCTGAGAGAGACATCACACCAGGGGCAAAATTTACTAATATTCGTGTTTCAGTCAGTTTGTGTAGTGTTTAAACTCATTTTGTATCAGGTGCATTTTCATGCAACTTTTTGAAACCATATAGGCAAAGTTACGAAGCAGTCAACTTTATTGTTTTCGTGTTTTCCGATGTCGATGCCAATCATTTTTTTTGGACCATTCTCGGCCGTCATTGTCATTTGCGTACATCGTTTGGTTGTTTTTACAGGTATTTTTTCTAAGTCAATCGCGGCAGGGTTTTTTTAAGACCCCAGCCGCATTTTCACTTTTAGTTTTGTTTTTCATCCCCGTTCGTGATTGGTTGTGTTTCAGATGTAGGAGTGTCTGTGCGCAACCATATAAATACGCCCCAAACCGTCCGCACCTCGTGGGTTTAGTTAGCGGTGAGGAGGAGGGAGGTTGTGCTGTGGAGGTAGGTGAATTTGTGGTTTGGTGAGGAGTGTTGGTAGCGATTTCTGAGTGTGGTATTGTGTTTGAAAGTCGTCTTGTCATTCTTGTAGTCTTGTTTGTTGTGGTTTTGTCTCATTTTTAGTCCAAGTTATTTTTCTTTATAGTCCCTTGTCAGTGTGTGTGTGTGTGTGTGTGTGTGTGTGTGTGAGTTGTGTAGTGGTAGTGGAGGATTGTGTTGTTTGTCTATTTTTTTTCTGTGTTAAGTGTTTAGACACACAATTATGTGTGACTCAGAGGTGGGTGAGGTGGAGGGTGTGAGTGAGGGGGAGGAGGTCGGTCAGGTGGAGGAGGTGAGTGTTAGTGAGGTTAGTGAGGTGGAGGAGGTGGGTGAGGTTGCTGCAGCAGCCTCAAGTGACAGTGACAGTCAGACAGCTCCGCAGCCACGCACCACTACTAAGACTGGGCGGAATGTAAAGTTTAGTTTTGTTGAAAATGTGGCATTGGTGCGTGAGCTGATGAAGTATCAGCGGCAGCTATTTGGTCCTGAGTTCGCCAAGGTGCCAACACGGAGGAAGACAGTGTTGTGGGCGAAAGTTGTTGCTGCTGTGAATAGTGAGGGGGTGGTCAAGCGGACGGAGGATACGTACCACAAACGGTACTATGACATAAAGCGACGTGTCAAGTCCAAAATGGCCAAGGAGGCAAAGTCGGCTCGAAAAACCGATGGTGGGCAGCCCTATATTGCAAGATATCTGGAGTATGAGGAGCCCATGCGGAGTGTAATACCTCCTGAAGTAGTCTCTGCAACCCATGACCGGGATTCAGATAGGCCCAGGAAGAATGGTGAGCATGTGTATTTGCATTAACATTCTATGACCTTATTTTTTTTTATTATTTTTTTTTAAAATGTGTGTCATGTCATGTTGCATATTACTCCCATCTTAAAATGTGTGTCAGCAAATACATTGTTTTGGGAAATGTTTTATACAAAAGCCAATGTAACATCTTACTTTATTGTATGTCATGTGTTTTTTTCCAGTGTATTTTGCATGTGTAGTTTGGACTTGGTGTGTCATTGAATTGTCCTGCAATAATGTTTTCCTTTTGGACCTTTTTTTTAATTAAATTTTGACTATGTTTTATATTTATGTTATCCATGTGCAATGTTTCAAAAACAGTGGTTGTCATGTTAGACGCTGGAGTAGTGGAAAGTGGTTTGGAAACCACTTACATGTGTAATGTCATTATTTCAGAATGTCATATTTTTTTTAAAAATACCACTATTTGTTTGTTCAGTTTGAGTTTGTATTTGTACCGTGACACAACACTGCAGTGTAATTTTTAATGTGTATTTTTTTATGGTTTGGCTCATATAGTGGTAATGTGTGTTTGGAGTGCCACATCACAGAGCAATTTATATATTGCATCTGTAATATTTTTCCTTTCAAAACAAAATGAAGATGTGTGTGTTTTTGGTTGTTAATGTACGTATTTTAACTTGTGGCCTATGTCCATGTCCTGTACATGTTTTCCTCTGTTGAACTTTCCATAGTGCATATGGCTATTGGACAATGTTTATTGTTTTATGTAGTGGTTTTTTTGTTTCCGGTCCTTATGTTTTTCATAAAAATAAAGCAAGCATTTCTTAAAGAATAAATGTTTATAAGCATAATGGGTGGATGTATCAACAATAGCATGAATACATGTTTTTTTATTTTATTTACAGTGTTTGAAACAAGCAGCACTACTCGTCGTCCAGTAACTCCTATCACATCTGATGATGATGATGCCGCGGAAGCAGGTAAAGTACCCACTGTAGTATAGGGTATATTTGCAAAGGAATGGCCATAACAAAATTTAACTTTCATTAATAGGTCCATCAAAAGAAGTCTGGAGCAGCAGAAGTGGGACTTCTGTAAGACACCACCACAAAAAACCTGTGGCAGCAAAGAAAGCAAGGTCTGATGTCCAGGGCCAACAACAGCAGGCTACCCCGCCACGAAGATTATCGACAGTATGTTCGGTCCCCCCACTCCAAATTTTGGACACACCTCCAAGACGTCATCCACACTCCCCTCATCTTGATTGTGAGTATCAAACTGAAATAAATGTAAACAATTTCAGATCATAAGCAAACTTTTTCTTAACCGCATTAAGTCAAAACACATCAAAAACTTAGATACTTACCGAAGTAAGTAAAACATGAAATGGAATCCAAGCAACATGGCCTTGTCCACATCCAGTAAAGATATGTATGTCCACTTGAGCCATACAGTAGCACATTGTGTGTAAGATGCTGCAACAGAAAATCATGTTTACTTTTTGAAAATAGTAAGGTTGTTTATCAAATTTTTCCATGTGTGTTTGAGCTCACATTGCCAAATACATATAAAAACATTACTATGTTTGTTTTTAGAAAAGCTATAAGGTAACATATTATGGATTACAATGTATTTTTTATGGTGGAGTATGTCTGATCTACAATAAAACTAAAGTGGTTACTTTCACAATTAAGTAACCAGACACATTTGCCACAAACAGGCATATGTATGTAGTTAAGTTATGAGTGATGATGTTGCTAGGCAGAATATCTGAAAGGAACAGTGAATGACATGTGTTCCATGTGTAGTGATTTGTTTTCATTTATCAAACATATGGATAGCTAACGGAGATTTTTTCAAAATTTCAGCTTCTAGTCCTGGTAACAGCATCCCTCAGCAACAACAGCAACACAGTGACATGGAGGAGACAATCATCTTAGAAATGCAGCCATTAAGCCAAGGAATCAGCCCCCCAGCACCTGTGAGTAGCCCACCACAGCAAAGCACACCACCACCACAACACAGCCCAACAACACCAGTAACACAAGGCCCTGATCAGGTGTTTTGGACCATTTGGGCTAGACAGCAGGCCACTAATGAAGATTGCCTGCGTAGGCAGACACAAATATTTGAAAGCCTACCATGTCACCTCAGAAGAATAACAAGAAATATGAGTAGACAAAATGAACAAACAACCAGAATTGGCAATACCATGGAACTCATGCGCACAGACATTGCACAGGTCATGGGCAACTTACAGAGCATAATGGAAGAACAGCACAGACTAATGGAAGTACAGCACAGACAACAGCAAAGTTATATGAACATTTTTCAAAACAAAAGATTAATGAAAGTTTATTCCGAATTGTAGACAATCAAAGTGCTGCTACACGTGAACTCAATGCCACCCTCACTAACCTGAATGAAACACTCAGATCCATGCACCAACAGCAAACAAGCAGCAGTTCTGGTATGACTACTCCAAATATAACGCCAGTCTCATCACCACCAAGACACTCCACCAGAGCACGACAACATGACAGTGCTAAAGGCAAAGGGCAGGACAAGCAAGCACCCCAAAAAAATTGAAAAAAAAAATTAGACATTTCTGATAAGTAAATAAAAATAGTTAGTAAGTGTATGTTTGGCAAAATATATATAACACTAAGCTCCTTAACAATTTATACAACATCATTAATTATAAGTGCTACAAACAACAACATAAATTTGTACGCACATTTATACTTTACCATCTTTTTTTTTTTTTGGAGGAGGGAAATGTAGATGGAACTGCACATACATGTTAGCAGGAAGTAACCATACCACTTGATTTTTTTCTAATCATTACTCTTTCTAGATTCCAATCATTCTCCTCTCCTGCACACACAATCATTGCCAGGCAGCCACATACATGTTAGCAGGAAGTAACCATACCACTTGATTTTTTTCTAATCATTACTCTTTCTAGATTCCAATCATTCTCATATCCTGCAGCCAATCCAAATTACAATGTGATTGTTAACTATTTTACCTTTCTTCTCTATACAACATTACAAGAATAAGACAATTGAGTTGCGTAAAAAGCTTATAATATGTTGGCATTGAATTGAGTTAATTCATTCCCAAAATGAATGTCATTATTGTTGGGACATGTTTGTGTGTGTTAAAAATTATTAATAATGTTATTACACGATGCAAAAACAAAAAAAAAATATGTAAACAAAAAACAAAGAATATGTATAATAATGTATATTTGTGGCAAACTGTGTATTTACTTACAAATCAGCAAGTTTACTGCAGCAAACATTACGAAATAAATTATTTTTGATGAGAGTAAGTTTGTGTCCCTTAAATATGATGGAGCATCACACATAGGGACACATGTATTCCTCAAGGCTAACATATTATATGTTGAGGAGTGTTTATTTAGAACACAGTTTCTCAAACTCGGCCATCAGGACCCCACACAGTGCATGTTTTGCAGGTCCACCTGTGAACCTTTTAAAATGTGTCTGTGAGTTATTCATACACCTGTGCTTCTACTGGGTTACCTGCAAAACATGCACTGTGTGGGGTCGTGAGGGCCGGATTTGAGAACCTGTAAATTAGGACGTTACACACAATCATAAAGTAAAATACTAAATAAATTACTATGTGGATTATGTGTGCTTGTACTAAATTTTCAGTGCAAGTTTAGGAACAATTATCCAGACTTAATGCATGCCACTCATAATCTGTGGTTTTGATTTTTAAAATAAACACAATACACATGCGACATTTGTTTTGCATAAAGCGAGGGTATGTTTGTATGTCTCAAGGAGACAGACACATTCTGAGTAATGGCTTTTACAATAAAAATGACCAAACATCTATTTATGATTACACAACAAATGAAAAAAGCAAACCAAACTTACCTTAGAAATAGCGAGTGATGAGCTCTTGCCTAACCTGCCTCCCTACATCTGTAGTCCAAGTATCACCAGATGTCTCTAATTCCTCTGCTTGCTGTCTGCTTTCTTCATCCTCCTCCTCCTCCTCAACATGTGGCAGATGTTGTTGCAAACACATGTTATGAAGAAAGCAGCAGCAGAACACAATTTGAGTCACCTTCGATGGACTATACAACAAAAGGCCACCAGACTTATCCAGACACCGCAACCTAGATTTCAGTACACCAAAACACCTTTCTATTACATTCCACGTGGACTTATGTGCATGATTGTAATTGTGTTCAGCAGGGGTATCAGGTCGGGACAATGGAGTTAGAAGCCAAGAGAAACAGCCATATCCTCCATCACCTAAAAGACAGATATAGTAACGTGATTCATGTTTAGATACAGCAACACATAAGTAACACTTTGGGGCAGATGTATTAACCTGTAGAAGGCATAAGGAAGTGATAAACCAGTGATATGTGCAAGGTAATAAAGGCAGCGGACAATCTGTTCCTAAATAATCATTTACATATTGGAGCTGATTGGCTAATGCCTTTATCACTTGCACATATCACTGGTTTCTCACTTCCTTATGCCTTCTACAGGTTAATACATCTGCCTCTGTATTTGGACAAAGTATACACAGGCCTACACATATCAAATTATATACCCAGCAGCCATCCATCTGGCATTTGTCCGTCCTCAAACTTATCAGGAGTCATGGCAGCCCCCGGGGTAACCAGCAACAACACTCATTATTTTGAGATTTGCATCACAAACCACCTGCACCTTTGTGGAGTGCTCGAGATGTCTATTTGTGTATATGTGCTGCCTGCCCCTAGGTGGTCTCAGCTCAATGTGTGTGCAATCTATGGCTCCAAGCACATTGGGCATGCTAGCCAGCTCATAGAAATCTACCCTGACTGCATGCCATTGAGACTCCTGGGTAGGGAAGCAGATTGAGGCATCGATATGGGGCTGAAAAACAGCCAACACCTGTGTGTGTATATTTGATAGAAAATTAAACATGAGATTTTAGCACAGAACTGGCCACCGAGTAGTTAAAACCAAGCAAAAACAGAGTGGGTAGTTAGGTACACATCACCTCGGTTAATATTCTGGAAAATGAGGGCTGTGAGATTCCTATGACATCCCCAGACACAGCCTGAAAGCTGCCAGTAGTCATAAAGTGCAACACAGCCAGGAGTTTGTGCAGGCCTGAGACAGAGCGAGAGCGTGCTGTCTCAGGGTCTAGGCCCAGTTTGACAAGGTCATACAGACGGAAAATGTTGTTATGATTTAGACGGAACATCTGTATGACCTTATCATCGGACAATGCGTTCAAGTTTAAACGCCCCCTAAAAAAACGAGGCCTGCGCAGCCTCCGCGGAACCTGTACAACCTGCTGACCATGTTCTGTTTCTTGGCCCTGGGTACTTACAGGCTGATGTCTGAGTCTGAGGAATCCCACAGCACACAAAATATCACTGGCCCACAGTCCTGCTGCCATTTCTGAGTGTAGGTTGAGTGAAATGGGCCTAAGATCCTTTTATAGGCATACTAAATCAGGTGTGAGTGATTTTTTATTTGCAACACATGTATACACGCCTGAAAAAAGCAGGTCTATTTTTTTGCCGCTTTTTTTAATGAATCGCAAAAAAATATGACCGCATTTGAGCACTCAGAGACTAATACCCAAATACGAATGAATAGTGAATTCCCGTATTCTATGTAATAACAGCCGCGTTTGACCGATGGTCTATTCATTCGTATTTCTGAACGTTGTCATTCAAATCATTACGAATAGTACAAACACTGCCGAGATTTGTGCTTAGTGAATTCCCGGATTGGGACTTAGAAAAAAAAACACAAATCGGCCAAACTCGGATTTTTAGTAATTACTGGCCCAGGAGGGGGATGTAATAGGGTGTGAGAATCACAAAGTGACAGACTAATTGACAATCATTTACACAGCAACACCAGGTAGATTTTACCATGTAAATGATTGTCACAAAAACAAACAAAAAACCCAGGATATCTCTCATTGGTATATTTACTAAGGTGTGAGTTTTTTTTTAGAACTGGCGATATGCACATAGCAACCAATCATATTCTACTTAACATTTAACTAGCTGCTTCTAGAAGATAATAGATAGAATCTGATTGGTTGCTATGGGCAATTTCCACAGTTCTATAAAACCACCCACCCTAGTAAATTTACTAGTGATGTGCAGCGGACATTTTTCGGGTTTTGTGTTTTGGTTTTGGATTCGGTTCCGCGGATGTGTTTTGGATTCGGACGCGTTTTGGCAAAACCTCCCTGAAAATTTTTTTGTCGGATTCGGGTGTGTTTTGGATTCAATTTTTTTTTTAGAAAAAGCCCTCAAAAACAGCTTAAATCATAGAATTTGGGCGTCATTTTGATCCCATAGTATTATTAACCTCAATAACCATAATTTCCACTAATTTCCAGTCTATTCTGAACACCTCACACCTCACAATATTATTTTTAGTCCTAAAATTTGCACCGAGGTTGCTGGATGACTAAGCTAAGTGACACAAGTGGCCGACACAAACACCTGGCCCATCTTGGAGTGGCACTGCAGTGTCAGACAGGATGGCACTTCAAAAAAATAGTCCCCAAAAAGCACATGATGCAAAGAAAAAAAGAGGCGCAATGAGGTAGCTGTGTGACTAAGCTAAGCGACACAAGTGGCCAACACAAACACCTGGCCCATCTAGGAGTGGAACTGCAGTTTTCTAGTGAGAGGATGAGTGCTTCCATCCTCATGTGAAGCTGAACCACTAGCCATGAACATAGGCCAGGGCCTCAGCCGTTCCTTGTCGTAAATGGCATATTGGCAAGTTTACGCTTCTCCTCAGACACTTTTAATATGGATTTTTCGTTCATTTTACTGAACTTTTGTGTTTTGGATTTTACATGCTCTCTACTATGACATTGGGCATCGGCCTTGGCAGACGACGTTGATGGCATTTCATCGTCTCAGCCATGACTAATGGCAGCAGCTTCAGCACGAGGTGGAAGTGGATCTTGATCTTTCCCTATTTTACTCTCCACATTTTTGTTCTCCATTTTTTAATGTGTGGAATTATATACCAGTATCAATAGCAATGGCCTACTACTATATATACTGTGCAAAACTGAAATGCACCACAGGTATGGATGGATAGTATACTTGACGACACAGAGGTAGGTAGAGCAGTGGCCTACTGTACCGTACTGCTATATATTATATACTGGTGGTCAGCAAACTGTGCAAAACTGAAATGCACCACAGGTATGGATGGATAGTATACTTGACGACACAGAGGTAGGTAGAGCAGTGGCCTACTGTACCGTACTGCTATATATTATATACTGGTGGTCAGCAAACTGTGCAAACTGAAATGCACCACAGGTATGGATGGATAGTATACTTGACGACACAGAGGTAGGTAGAGCAGTGGCCTACTGTACCGTACTGCTATATATTATATACTGGTGGTCAGCAAACTGTGCAAAACTGAAATGCACCACAGGTATGGATGGATAGTATACTTGATGACACAGAGGTAGGTAAAGCAGTGGCCTTCTGTACCGTACTGCTATATATTATATACTGGTGGTCAGCAAACTGTGCAAAACTGAAATGCACCACAGGTATGGATGGATAGTATACTTGACGACACAGAGGTAGGTAGAGCAGTGGCCTACTGTACCGTACTGATATATATTATATACTGGTGGTCAGCAAACTGTGCAAAACTGAAATGCACCACAGGTATGGATGGATAGTATACTTGACGACACAGAGGTAGGTAGAGCAGTGGCCTACTGTACCGTACTGCTATATATTATATACTGGTGGTCAGCAAACTGTGCAAAACTGAAATGCACCACAGGTATGGATGGATAGTATACTTGATGACACAGAGGTAGGTAAAGCAGTGGCCTTCTGTACCGTACTGCTATATATTATATACTGGTGGTCAGCAAACTGTGCAAAACTGAAATGCACCACAGGTATGGATGGATAGTATACTTGACGACACAGAGGTAGGTAGAGCAGTGGCCTACTGTACCGTACTGCTATATATTATATACTGGTGGTCAGCAAACTGTGCAAAACTGAAATGCACCACAGGTATGGATGGATAGTATACTTGATGACACAGAGGTAGGTAGAGCAGTGGCCTTCTGTACCGTACTCCTATATATTATATACTGGTGGTCAGCAAAATTATGCACTGTACTCCTACTATATACTACAATGCAGCACAGATATGGAGCGTTTTTCAGGCAGGGAACGTATAATACTGGTGGTCACTGGTCAGCAAAACTCTGCACTGTACTCCTCCTATATAATACTGCTGGTCCCCAGTCCCCACAATAAAGCAGTGTGAGCACAGATATATGCAGCACACTGAGCACAGATATGGAGCGTTTTTCAGGCAGAGAACGTATAATACTGGTGGTCACTGGTCAGCAAAACTCTGCACTGTACTCCTCCTATATAATACTGCCGGTCCCCAGTCCCCACAATAAAGCAGTGTGAGCACAGATATATGCAGCACACTGAGCACAGATATGGAGCGTTTTTCAGGCAGAGAACGTATAATACTGGTGGTCACTGGTCAGCAAAACTCTGCACTGTACTCCTCCTATAATACTGCTGGTCCCCAGAATAAAGATATTTGCAGCCCCCTGAAACAAAGTGAGAGGACGCCAGCCACGTCCTCTCACTATCATTTCCAATGCACGAGTGAAAAATGGCAGCGACGCGCGGCTTCTTATATAGAATCCGAATCTTGCGAGAATCCGACAGCGGGATGATGACGTTCGGGCGCGCTCGGGTTAATCGAGCAAGGCGGGAAGATCCGAGTGTGCCTCGGACCCGTGTAAAATGGGTGAAGTTCGGGGGGGTTCGGATTCCGAGGAACCGAACCCGCTCATCACTAAAATTTACCTCTCAAAATCTGTCACTTTCTGGTTATCACACCTTATTATGCTCTCCCCATGTATGCAGCTTCCACCAGGTGTTTCTCCAGGTGTGAGTGTGACTGACGCTGTGACAGTTCTGCAGAGGGTTATGGTGCACATAGCAGGTGGTTGTGTCACAGTGTGTGTCATTGCTGTATATGTCACACATGCTGGGTACCAGTCACACACTGTATAATGATCAGTGACTGGTATATACTGTATGATGAGACTCTAGCAGGGAACATCGCTGCAGCCTGATAGATCTGTAGTGAGTATTACAGTATAATGACTGTGGTCTGTACATGAGAGGATTATAGTGTAAGTGTCCTGATGGTCATAGTTGCTGCACAATGTTATAGATCAGAGACCACTAACCATCCCTGATGTTCTGCAGCAGTGTGTGTTTCATTATATTCTAAAATAATAATATTATTATTATTATTATTATTACTACTACTACTACTACTACTACTACTACTACTACTACTACTACTACTACTATCATCATCATTATTATTGTTACCACTCAAATAACTTGATTACTATCAACTTGATACCCATAGCCCAGGGATGCCAGGGTTTCAGCCTAGGCCTTGGATGCCCTGGAGGGGGGACCCATTTATTGAGGGGTCCCCACTTCCACAGGAAAGCCCATCTGTCTGACTAGTTATGTGTGTAAATGTTACAGTCAGGGTTATCATTATGAGTTTGTCCCCTGTCTGTGGCATTGCCCCCTGATAGTAGTGCCCTGTGCTAGTTCTATAAGTACAGGGGACCCCTACTCATTTTCCCCTCATATTTTTAGAACCAGGACCAGTCCAAGAGCCCAGTGCTTGTTCTTAAATGACAGGGGAACACCATAAATGTATTTCCCATTTTTTAGAACCAGGACTGCTGCAAAAAGCCCGGGGCAGTTTATATTTTTGGATGGGGACCCTATATAATTTTTTCTTTTTTCATTTTTTTTACTATTTTCCAACCTTTTACACAAAACAGCATACACAAATCTAGCTGATCTGAGCATGCTTCTAAAAACTTGCCTTTCAAAAGCTGGTCTATTGTATGTTTTCCACTGGAAAACATCTGGATGTGAGTTTGACCATTGCAAGTTAGGGGAATGCAGGAAACATGAGAGTGTGCATAGTATCATACCCTATTAGATGTGCGAGTTTGGCAAAAAGTGTGAGTTTAGCACAAAACTTACACATTACAGATCTCACAGCCTATTACATTTAGCTCCAAGCAGGACCGACATTACCCAGTCAGCAAGGGGGTTGCAGAGCAGGGAGTCACCAGGCTGGAGAGGCACTCTCCCTGCTCTGCATCCCTGCTGTTGTGCCCCTGCTGCTGCCGGATGCTGCTGCACCTGTCACACTGTATGACAGGCACAAGCAGCAGTGCTAACAGTTTGAATTGTCCATCCCTCAATCCCTGTCAAAGCGGCAGTGTTCTGGATCTGAAAGGGGGTAGGAGTTACAAGGGGTGGAGGGGCAGAGCTACACAGGACCAGACTTCTTCGAAGAGGGCGAGGATGCTGCTACAGATCTGGCAAGCAAAACTTATGTAAGTCTAGGGAAAAAGAGTGAGTGAGATAAAGTGTGTGTGTGTGTATTGGTATAATTTGTTTAAGTGGCACTAATAGTGGGGGCATTATATATAAGGACAATACTACTGGGACCACTATGTATATAAGCAGTGCTACTATGGGGGCACTATGTGTTTAAGTGGCGCTACTACTGGGGTCACTATGTGTATAATTGGTGCTACTGCTGGGGGCACTATGTGTATAAATGGCACTACTATTGGTGGCATTATGTGTACAAGTGGTGCTACTACTTGGGGCACTATGTGTAAAAGCTATACTACTAATGTTGGCATTATGTGTATAGGCAGAGTTACTACTGGGGGCATTATATGTATAGGTGACACTACTGTGGGCATTATGTATAAGGGGTGCTACTACTGATGGAATTAAGTGTAAAAGCAGCAAACTGTGGGCATTATGTATAAGGGGCACTACCACAGGGGGCATTATGTGTATAAGCAGCACTACTACTAGGAATATTATGTGTATATGCAGCACTTTAGGCACTTTAGGCTTTATGTATTAGGGGCACTGCCACTGTAGGCATTATGTGTCTAAGTGGCACTACTAATGTGGGTATTATGTGTATAAGTGGAACTACTTCTGGGGGCATTATATATTAGCAGCAGTACTACTGGGGCATTATGTGTATAAGTGGCACTATTGCTATGGCCATTATGTATAAGGGGAGCTACAACTATGGGCATTGGCCCTCATTCCAACTTGTTCGCTCGTTGATGATTTTCACTATGCTGAGATTTGTTGCAAAATGCGCATGCGCAAGGCACGCAGGGCGCATGCACTTAGTTATTTAACTAAAAACTTTGTAGATTTGCTAGGGATTCTACGGCGCATTTCAGTCGCACTGCTGATCGGTGAGTGATTGACAAGAAAGTGGTGTTTCTGGGTGGTAACTGAGCGTTTTCCGGGAGTGTGCTAAAAAACGCCGGCGTGTCAGGTAAAAATGTGGGAGTGTCTGGAGAAATGGGGGAGTGGCTGGTCGAACGCAAGGCATGTTTGTGACGTCAAAGCAGGAACTAAACGGACTGAGGTGATCGCAATCTGTGAGTAGGTCTGGAGCTACTCAGAAATTGCAAATAATTATTTATTAGCAGTTTTGCTACTCTTTTGTTCACAATTCTGCTATGCTAAGATACACTCCCAGAGGGCGGCGGCCTAGCGTGTGCATTGCTGCTAAAAGCAGCTAGCGAGCGAACAACTCGGAATGAGGGCCCTTATGTATAAGTGGCACTACGACTATGGGCATTATGTATAAGTGATGCTACTACTATTTCCATTATGTATTGGTGCTACTACTGGAGGCATTATGTATAAGTGGCATAACTACTTAGGGCATTATGTATTAGGGATGCTACTACTATGTGCATTATGTATAATGGGCATTATGTTTAAGTGGCGCTACTACTGGTGGCAATATGTATATGCGGCAGTACTACTATTGCCATAATGTATGGGTGCTACTACTGGAGGCAATATGTATAAGTGGCACTACTACTGTGGGCAATATGTGTATAAGTGGCACTAATGTAGGCATTATGCATGTAAGCAGGACTACTATGTGAATAAGATTGTGTTACTGTATGGTGTCATTTGATATTGGGGTACTATTGTGTGGCCACAACCCTTCCTTGTGAGATCACACCCTTATTTTGGTGCATGCCATGACTCAGTAAAGTATGGGAGGGTGAAAATTTATAGTTTGCAGGGGGGCCACTGAACACCCTAGCACCAACCCTGGCTCCAATCCTCATAACAACACTTTGTGTATACAGACAGAAAAACTGTACTAGGTGCTGCAAAGTGGACCAGTCTGTGTAGAGAGAAAAGAGTAAGGCCGATACTTCCCCTGGTCATTGGTATATACTACTGTATAAGATAATGCAAAAAAGCCTTAGGAAGAATCTAGAAGTGACGTGTATTAATGCACAGTAGTATAGAGCACAAGAAGTACAATTTGCTATTACACAGGGGCATAACTTCCAGAGGCAATGAAGACTCCTGCCAAGCCCTGGAGAGGCACCTGCATGTTCAACAACCCTTGTGAGGTTCACAGTATGACCTCTGATCTGCCACTGGAGCTCTGCAGTGCACCTGCAGCTGCTGCCGCATTAATCTGCTCAGTCCTAAAAACCTCACTAACACCTGCAACAGGGTACAGGATGGCTTTAGCTTTATACTGCCTGCACTGAAGCAAGTGGTGGTACACCCGCCATTGTTGCTGGACTGTGAGGTGGGACTCATCAGTAAACACTGATACTGCATGCTACAGATGGCTGAATCTCAAGAGTCTGACCTTGACCCACCAGTCATTGTCATACAGCACAGCTGCAGAACCTCCAACTCACTGCAGGCGACAGTCCCTGTAGACCGACTGAGAGCACTATCTATATATACATGGAAAAAAGGTTGTGCAGGAAAGCGCTTTTTTTTATAAAAAGGGTCTTTCATGTTTAAACTAGCTGGAATTAGATGTATAACCTTTCCAATTAAAACATGTATAAAATTACTGTTGACACTTGTTATAAAAACATAACACAATTTATTACAATAAAAATGATTACAATACATACAATATTGTCACAATTCATAGATGAACCCTAACATAAGGTTTCTTAGATAAGTATGGCTTATCCTTCAAGAAAGTATGGAAGTACAATATGATGTTTTCATCTAAGAATTCCAAAGAGTGGTTACCCTACGCATTTCGTCTCCAAGAAGGCTTCTTATTTAGTCATGTTCAATTACAAAGGTCTTCTTTATGTCCCATATTTGAATAGTTTTAAGCTGAAGGTGTATTTTCTTTGGATGACCCTCTGTTGTGGTGACCAGCTGTGATCATTTAGTATTTAATGGACCACAAATGGCTCATTATTAATTATTATACAGGCAGAAAAAAAAGAGGATCTTAAATCTTGATAGTCTGTCTCCACCTTAAAAACTTGTAAACCAACAAAAGGACCATTATTGGTGCGTAGTAAATGATAAGGAGGTTCTTATAGCTCAAATTCTAGAATCCACCAATCCTACAATATTATTAACTGCAATTCAGCCCAGATCCTGATTAAGTGGTGTGTTAGCTGTATTCAGCCCAGATCCTGATTAAGTGGTGTGTTAGCTGTATTCAGCCAAGATCCTGATTAAGTGGTGTGTTAGCTGTATTCAGCCAAGATCAGACAAATTCTCACACCCCAATTGTTATATTTTGATACTTGAATTTGGCTCTGGGTGACTGGGGGGAACTTATGTCACTGTTTCACACAGGGGCGGATTTAGGGAGTGAGTGCGCCCCTACAGTGGCTCTATCTGCGACTGAGTGAGGTGGACTGCCAGGTACGAATGGGGCGCGCTTGCATCGTAGACGCGCATGCACCCAATTCAAAGTGAATGGGAGCATCTCTGTGGGCTCACTGGCATGCGCAGGTGCACCCAGGCACGCCGGTTGCCCCATGCCTGCAATGTAGCCCCACTCGATGAGTGTGGCTCTATCTGTGGGCACAACAGTAACAGTTTCTGCCAATGATCCTCTCCTGCCTATTTTAATTGTTTTCATTAATTGATCATAAGCTTTCATTTGATAATAGCAAATTTAAAAGAATAATAAAAAAAAGCCCCTATGACATTTTTTTACATGTTATTTACTGCATGCATACATATTTACTAAGGAGGACAGCTTACAGGTGCAATATGTGCATGTCCTACCCATTTACACTCCATTCAAAATGGCATATGGTACAGTACAGTGTAAATATTATACAGTTACTAGTACATTTCAGGCTGACAGTATCAACACAAGCATCCAAGTGCCATCCCCAAACAAGTGCCACCCCTAGGCACCTGCCTCACGTGCCTAATGGAAAATGTGCTACTGGCTTCACACTATGCATATATTAAGTACAGTATGGTGTTTCTTCTGAGTGTAGGCTCATCAGCTTAGTGACAGCTGGCTGGGTTTATTACTGTACTGTCCTCCTATTTCATCTTCCATGTGAGTGTTGTCTACACATTGTGCTACAACTACAGAATATTATTAATACTGCACTTCTAAATATACAGTAATTATTGTTTTAGTTAATGCACCAGATGTTGGAAATTTTGCAGCATTAACCTTGAGGAGTACAGAAGCATCCTGGCATTTATCTTTGCAATTGATGAGATTAATAAGGACCCCGATCTTCTCCCCAATGTGACTCTGGGGTATCACATATATAACACTTGTGGGGATCCAAAGAAATCCTTACACTATGTCCTGCAGATATTATCAGGAGAAAATAAGGAGGCTCCTAATTACTCATGTATGGAACACGGGGAAGTCGCTGGATTCATCGGTGATTCTGGGTTTCATACAAGTCATGCGATGGCGCAGTTACTGAGCCTGTACCACTACCCACAGGTAAGTGATCTCTGTACAATTTCTGTATTTTATTAGACCAATAAGCTAAAATATCATGATATGCTCCAAAAATGTTTTTTGGACAAGAAGGCGTTCAGATATAAAATGAGTATAAAGCAGGAGAAGTCAGTGGAATTGTAATGATAGTACATGTGAAGAAACTCTGTAAATGGAACTTATGATCAACAAACAACTGAAAAGTGAGAGCTGCAGAAACTACCAAAGTTCTAGTGAAAATTTACAAGCGTCACTTTTTTGACATTTATTTAGCGTTATCTTTGCGTTCTCATTTCCCTTGTTATTCCACAGAATTCCATTCCACACTGTTTGGTAGATTTACATTCTGCTATATTTATTCTCTAATAATAGAGTTGGGGCAAAGATAACCAATTAAGGGGCTAATTATTACAATCGCCCCGCGGGCACATGCACAATGCCCATCCTGCACTTTCTGTGGGGGGTTCGCAGAATATGCGATTGCCTCTGCCTGCCAATCAGGCAGAGGCGGTCGTGGGCCGCAACGCTCCATTTCTAGGGTGGAGACGGAGCGCTGCGGTGGCGGTGCGGCGTGACATCACATGCAGCCTCCGCTATCGGAAACATGGCGGCGGGCCTCCTGCTAATTAGCAGAATTTGCAATCCTTACTGAATTAGGCCCTAAATGTGCTGTGGCTGAGGTAGGAATGAGAACACATTTAACAAGCAACCTGCATGTTTATAAATACACGCTGTCCTCCATTTTGTTATACTCTAAACCCCATAACAATAGGTTACGTATACTCCAAAAAAAAAACACTATTCAATCACTTCTGACAATCATCCATTCCAACTATCAGCAGTGCAGTCACCATTGGGTGATTATTATTCAGTAAGGATGACAATTGCGATCCTCTGTGCAGCTTCTCAATGGTGGGAATCTGCACATGCACAGGATCTGTCCTATAGATGTGCAGAACGGGTCCTGGGATCTCATCGCAGGGATGGAAACACCTCTGCCTGACTTATATATCCTTTACCAGCTGTCATTATCCCACTTGGAAAAGAAGTGTCCCATTCTTCCAATTTCTACATATAAGAAAGAATTGCAGTAGCATTAAAGATTTCCAAACAAAGTCCTTGATTTTACAGGAAAGTTTGCTTGAAAGGGGATATAGTTTATATCTCATTGAGGAAGCAAGACCCATAGCATAAGCTAGAAAAAGGGCAGAGCTGTTGGAAAACAAAGTAAGACCCATTGAGGAAAAGAAATGGCAACGTAGGCCATTCATCACTCAATTTAATAGAGAAAACATAATAGATCTATTAAAAGAGTTATTGAATAACACTGGGGAATACTTCAAAGGGACCCAATATTGGGACCCCATTTACCAGAAAGTCTGCCTCTAGTGTTTAGAAAACCACTAATTTAAAGGGAACCATCACTCCAAGTAGTTTAACAAATATAAGGCCCACTACTGAAGTAAAAGACAGTTTCTTTACGAAAACAATTAGCAGTTTCTCGTGCAATCATTGTATCTGCGGCTATTCTATGGAAAATAAACTTATTTGTTCTAAACTGGATGTTAAACTCACTTACACACTGAGGCAAACGGTTACTTTTTACACGGAATATGTGATTTACAACATTAGTTGTAGCTGTGGTTTGTTCTATGTAGGCAAAACTAAATGGCAAATCAAGATACGCATACAAGAACATTTGCGCAATATCAGAAATAAAGTTTGTGATAGGGATCTCTTTATTTCAAAATGTGAGACATATTGGATTTATACTTTGGATACTCTTCACCCTGAAGGGTTAAATGAAGTTATTTCTATTGTTTCCTTCTTAAAAATTCCATCTCTGTATATTACATTTCTTCCTCTAATGGTGGGGTAAATTTACTAAGATGAGAGTTCTATTTAAGATGGGATGTTGTCCATCGCAACCAATCAGATTCTACTTCTAATTTATCTAGCACCTTCTAGAACATAATACCTGGAATCTCATTGGTTGCTATGGGCAACATCCCATCTTAAATATAACCCCATCTAAGAAAATTTACCCCGGTGTTAGAATGTTGTATAACATATCAATAATTTGTAATGTACATAATAATTGAGTTGATGTTCAAGAGACCATCAAAGGTCTATTTCAATGTAATACTATTTTGTTACATTATATCACCCTATGAATGAGAGTCTCTCTTATATTATATAGATAGCGATCTGTCTCAGCATGTTATGTCATGTGATGTTTAATAATAATGTTTTCTCTCTATGGTATATTTAATTAATATGCCATATTCATTGTAATAAATTGATGGAAAAACACATTGTTGTATATTTATATGACTCTGTAATGGTGGAGTTAATAAGAAGTGCCTCACTAATTTAGAATATTTTGAGGCTTCTTCTTTAATTGTTAACATACAGTATTACACATTGTTCCTCTATTGTGGCATGAAATAAACTGCAGTATGTTAATTAGCCTCTAGGAGGGGAAATAAACCACTCCTCCTCCCACGGGTCTCTTCACAGAACACATTGTGCCTCACTGTCTTGATATTCACCTTACTCCAATCCTTGTTGGAACATAGGGCGTTCCACCTACGGAGCTCATACTTCCTGAGTCCGGGAGCCCAGTTTTTTCCTTAATGATCAGAAGTGCTGAAATAGTATGTACAAGCAGCTCCTGCTGTTTAAAATGATATGCAGCATGCCTATATTCTGTGTGTTATAACAACTGTATTTGCATACAAAATTTTATGCTACAGTGTATTCCAGCCAAACACTTACATAATTAGATACAGTTGCAATTATACATGGAATATAGCCATGTCACATATAATTTAAATCAGCATAAACTGCTTGTGCGTCCTGGAGGACTGGGGATTATTTAGGGTGTGTGTTGATTTAATCATGTGACTTTTGGGGGACAATGGGTGAAATTCTTTGACACTGTGGTCCTCCTATACTAAAAGACACATTTCGGTTGATACGAAAATATTAGGGATGTGCACTTGAAATTTTTCGGGTTTTGTGTTTTGGTTTTGGGTTCGGTTCCGTGGCCGTGTTTTGGGTTCGACCGCGTTTTGGCAAAACCTCACCGAATTTTTTTTGTCGGATTCGGGTGCGTTTTGGATTCGGGTGTTTTTTTCAAAAAACCCTAAAAAACAGCTTAAATCATAGAATCTGGGGGTCATTTTGATCCCAAAGTATTATTAACCTCAAAAACCATAATTTCCACTCATTTTCAGTCTATTCTGAATACCTCACACCTCACAATATTATTTTTAGTCCTAAAATTTGCACCGAGGTCGCTGAATGACTAAGCTAAGCGACCCTAGTGGCCGACACAAACACCTGGCCCATCTAGGAGTGGCACTGCAGTGTCACGCAGGATGGCCCTTCCAAAAAACACTCCCCAAACAGCACATGACGCAAAGAAAAAAAGAGGCACAATGAGGTAGCTGTGTGAGTAAGCTAAGCGACCCTAGTGGCCGACACAAACACCTGGCCCATCTAGGAGTGGCACTGCAGTGTCACGCAGGATGGCCCTTCCAAAAAACACTCCCCAAACAGCACATGACGTAAAGAAGAAAAAAAGAGGCGCAATGAGGTAGCTGTGTGAGTAAGATAAGCGACCCTAGTGGCCGACACAAACACCTGGCCCATCTAGGAGTGGCACTGCAGTGTCACGCAGGATGGCCCTTCCAAAAAACACTCCCCAAACAGCACATGACGCAAAGAAAAAAAGAGGCGCAATGAGGTAGCTGTGTGAGTAAGCTAAGCGACCCTAGTGGCCGACACAAACACCTGGCCCATCTAGGAGTGGCACTGCAGTGTCACGCAGGATGGCCCTTCCAAAAAACACTCCCCAAACAGCACATGACGCAAAGAAGAAAAAAAGAGGCGCAATGAGGTAGCTGTGTGAGTAAGTTAAGCGACCCTAGTGGCCGACACAAACACCTGGCCCATCTAGGAGTGGCACTGCAGTGTCACGCAGGATGGCCCTTCCAAAAAACACTCCCCAAACAGCACATGACGCAAATAAGAAAAAAAGAGGCGCAATGAGGTAGCTGTGTGAGTAAGCTAAGCGACCCTAGTGGCCGACACAAACACCTGGCCCATCTAGGAGTGGCACTGCAGTGTCACGCAGGATGGCCCTTCCAAAAAACACTCCCCAAACAGCACATGACGCAAATAAAAATGAAAGAAAAAAGAGGTGCAAGATGGAATTGTCCTTGGGCCCTCCCACCCACCCTTATGTTGTATAAACAGGACATGCACACTTTAACCAACCCATCATTTCAGTGACAGGGTCTGCCACACGACTGTGACTGAAATGACGGGTTGGTTTGGACCCCCACCGAAAAAGAAGCAATTAATCTCTCCTTGCACAAACTGGCTCTACAGAGGCAAGATGTCCACCTCATCATCATCCTCCGATATATCACCGTGTACATCCCGCTCCTCACAGATTATCAATTCGTCCCCACTGGAATCCACCATCTCAGCTCCCTGTGTACTTTGTGGAGGCAATTGCTGCTGGTCAATGTCTCCACGGAGGAATTGATTATAATTCATTTTAATGAACATCATCTTCTCCACATTTTCTGGAAGTAACCTCGTACGCAGATTGCTGACAAGGTGAGCGGCGGCACTAAACACTCTTTCGGAGTACACACTTGTGGGAGGGCAACTTAGGTAGAATAAAGTCAGTTTGTGCAAGGGCCTCCAAATTGCCTCTTTTTCCTGCCAGTATAAGTACGGACTGTCTGACGTGCCTACTTGGATGCGGTCACTCATATAATCCTCCACCATTCTTTCAATGGTGAGAGAATCATATGCAGTGACAGTAGACGACATGTCCGTAATCGTTGTCAGGTCCTTCAGTCCGGACCAGATGTCAGCATCAGCAGTCGCTCCAGACTGCCCTGCATCACCGCCAGCGGGTGGGCTCGGAATTCTGAGCCTTTTCCTCACACCCCCAGTTGCGGGAGAATGTGAAGGAGGAGATGTTGACAGGTCGCGTTCCGCTTGACTTGACAATTTTGTCACCAGCAGGTCTTTGAACCCCAGCAGACTTGTGTCTGCCGGAAAGAGAGATCCAAGGTAGGTTTTAAATCTAGGATCGAGCACGGTGGCCAAAATGTAGTGCTCTGATTTCAACAGATTGACCACCCGTGAATCCTTGTTAAGCGAATTAAGGGCTCCATCCACAAGTCCCACATGCCTAGCGGAATCGCTCCCTTTTAGCTCCTCCTTCAATGCCTCCAGCTTCTTCTGCAAAAGCCTGATGAGGGGAATGACCTGACTCAGGCTGGCAGTGTCTGAACTGACTTCAAGTGTGGCAAGTTCAAAAGGTTGCAGAACCTTGCACAACGTTGAAATCATTCTCCACTGCGCTTGAAACAGGTACATTCCACCTCCTATATCGTGCTCAATTGTATAGGCTTGAATTTTTTTTTTCTGCTCCTCCAACCTCTGAAGCATATAGAGGGTTGAATTCCACCTCGTTACCACTTCTTGCTTCAGATGATGGCAGGGCAGGTTCAGGCGTTTTTGGTGGTGCTCCAGTCTTCTGTACGTGGTGCCTGTACGCCGAAAGTGTCCCGCATTTCTTCTGGCCACCGACAGCATCTCTTGCACGCCCCTGTCGTTTTTTAAAAAATTCTGCACCACCAAATTCAAGGTATGTGCAAAACATGGGACGTGCTGGAATTTGCCCATATTTAATGCACACACAATATTGCTGGCGTTGTCCGATGCCACAAATCCACAGGAGAGTCCAATTGGGGTAAGCCATTCCGCGATGATCTTCCTCAGTTGCCGTAAGAGGTTTTCAGCTGTGTGCGTATTCTGGAAACCGGTGATACAAAGCGTAGCCTGCCTAGGAAAGAGTTGGCGTTTGCGAGATGCTGCTACTGGTGCCGCCGCTGCTGTTCTTGTGGCGGGAGTCCATACATCTACCCAGTGGGCTGTCACAGTCATATAGTCCTGACCCTGCCCTGCTCCACTTGTCCACATGTCCGTGGTTAAGTGGACATTGGGTACAACTGCATTTTTTAGGACACTGGTGAGTCTTTTTCTGACGTCCGTGTACATTCTCGGTATCGCCTGCCTAGAGAAGTGGAACCTAGATGGTATTTGGTAACGGGGGCACACTACCTCAAGAAATTGTCTAGTTCCCTGTGAACTAACGGCGGATACCGGACGCACGTCTAACACCAACATAGTTGTCAAGGCCTCAGTTATCCGCTTTGCAACAGGATGACTGCTGTGATATTTCATCTTCCTCGCAAAGGACTGTTGGACAGTCAATTGCTTGGTGGAAGTAGTAAAAGTGGGCTTACGAATTCCCCTCTGGGATGACCATCGACTCCCAGCAGCAACAACAGCAGCGCCAGCAGCAGTAGGCGTTACACGCAAGGATGCATCGGAGGAATCCCAGGCAGGAGAGGACTCGTCAGAATTGCCAGTGACATGGCCTGCAGGACTATTGGCATTCCTGGGGAAGGAGGAAATTGACACTGAGGGAGTTGGTGGGGTGGTTTGCGTGAGCTTGGTTACAAGAGGAAGGGATTTACTGGTCAGTGGACTGCTTCCGCTGTCGCCCAAAGTTTTTGAACTTGTCACTGACTTATTATGAATGCGCTGCAGGTGACGTATAAGGGAGGATGTTCCGAGGTGGTTAACGTCCTTACCCCTACTTATTACAGCTTGACAAAGGCAACACACGGCTTGACAAATGTTGTCCGCATTTCTGGTGAAATACTTCCACACCGAAGAGCTGATTTTTTTGGTATTTTCACCAGGCATGTCAACGGCCCTATTCCTCCCACGGACAACAGGTGTCTCCCCGGGAGCATGACTTAAACAAACCACCTCACCATCAGAATCCTCCTTGTCAATTTCCTCCCCAGCGCCAGCAACACCCATATCCTCCTCATCCTGGTGTACTTCAACACTGACATCTTCAATCTGACTATCAGGAACTGGACTGCGGGTGCTCCTTCCAGCACTTGCAGGGGGCGTGCAAATGGTGGAAGGCGCATGCTCTTCACGTCCAGTGTTGGGAAGATCAGGCATCGCAACCGACACAATTGGACTCTCCTTGTGGATTTGGGATTTCGAAGAACGCACAGTTCTTTGCGGTGCTTTTGCCAGCTTGAGTCTTTTCAGTTTTCTAGCGAGAGGCTGAGTGCTTCCATCCTCATGTGAAGCTGAACCACTAGCCATGAACATAGGCCAGGGCCTCAGCCGTTCCTTGCCACTCCGTGTGGTAAATGGCATATTGGCAAGTTTACGCTTCTCCTCCGACAATTTTATTTTTGATTTTGGAGTCCTTTTTTTACTGATATTTTGTGTTTTGGATTTTACATGCTCTGTACTATGACATTGGGCATCGGCCTTGGCAGACGACAGTGCTGGCATTTCATCGTCTCGGCCATGACTAGTGGCAGCAGCTTCAGCACGAGGTGGAAGTGGATCTTGATCTTTCCCTAATTTTGGAACCTCAACATTTTTGTTCTCCATATTTTAATAGGCACAACTAAAAGACACAGAGGTAGCTACAGCCGTGGACTACCGTACTGTGTCTGCTGCTAATATAGACTGGATGATAATGAGATGAAATCAATATATATATATATATATAATATCACTAGTACTGCAGCCGGACAGGTATATATATTTATTATGTAATGACTGATGACGGACCTGCTGGACACTGTCAGCTCAGCAGCACCGCAGACTGCTACAGTAAGCTACTATAGTAGTATGCATAAAGAAGAAAAAAAAAAAACCACGGGTAGGTGGTATACAATTATGGATGGACGAGCGACTGCCGACACAGAGGTAGCTACAGCCGTGGACTACCGTACTGTGTCTGCTGCTAATATAGACTGGATGATAATGAGATGAAGTCAATATATATTATATCACACTAGTACTGCAGCCGGACAGGTAGATATATTTATTATGTAATGACTGATGACGGACCTGCTGGACACTGACAGCTCAGCAGCACCGCAGACTGCTACAGTAAGCTACTATAGTAGTATGTATAAAGAAGAAAGAAAAAAAAACCACGGGTAGGTGGTATACAATTATGGATGGACGAGCGACTGCCGACACAGAGGTAGCTACAGCCGTGGACTACCGTACTGTGTCTGCTGCTAATATAGACTGGATGATAATGAGATGAAATCAATATATATATATATATATATATATATAATATCACTAGTACTGCAGCCGGACAGGTATATATATTTATTATGTAATGACTGATGACGGACCTGCTGGACACTGTCAGCTCAGCAGCACCGCAGACTGCTACAGTAAGCTACTATAGTAGTATGTATAAAGAAGAAAGAAAAAAAAAAACCACGGGTAGGTGGTATACAATTATGGATGGACCAGCGACTGCCGACACAGAGGTAGCTACAGCCGTGGACTACCGTACTATGTCTGCTGCTAATATAGACTGGATGATAATGAGATGAAATCAATATATATATATATAATATCACACTAGTACTGCAGCCGGACAGGTAGATATATTTATTATGTAATGACTGATGACGGACCTGCTGGACACTGTCAGCTCAGCAGCACCGCAGACTGCTACAGTAAGCTACTATAGTAGTATGTATAAAGAAGAAAGAAAAAAAAAACCACGGTTAGGTGGTATACAATTATGGATGGACGAGCGACTGCCGACACAGAGGTAGCTACAGCCGTGGACTACCGTACTGTGTCTGCTGCTAATATAGACTGGATGATAATGAGATGAAATCAATATATATATATATATATATATATATATATATAATATCACTAGTACTGCAGCCGGACAGGTATATATATTTATTATGTAATGACTGATGACGGACCTGCTGGACACTGTCAGCTCAGCAGCACCGCAGACTGCTACAGTAAGCTACTATAGTAGTATGTATAAAGAAGAAAGAAAAAAAAACCACGGGTAGGTGGTATACAATTATGGATGGACCAGCGACTGCCGACACAGAGGTAGCTACAGCCGTGGACTACCGTACTGTGTCTGCTGCTAATATAGACTGGATGATAATGAGATGAAATCAATATATATATATATAATATCACACTAGTACTGCAGCCGGACAGGTAGATATATTTATTATGTAATGACTGATGACGGACCTGCTGGACACTGTCAGCTCAGCAGCACCGCAGACTGCTACAGTAAGCTACTATAGTAGTATGTATAAAGAAGAAAGAAAAAAAAAAACCACGGTTAGGTGGTATACAATTATGGATGGACGAGCGACTGCCGACACAGAGGTAGCTACAACCATGGACTACCGTACTGTGTCTGCTGCTAATATAGACTGGATGATAATGAGATGAAATCAATATATATATATATATATATATATAATATCACACTAGTACTGCAGCCGGACAGGTATATATATTTATTATGTAATGACTGATGACGGACCTGCTTGACACTGTCAGCTCAGCAGCACCGCAGACTGCTACAGTAAGCTACTATAGTAGTATGTATAAAGAAGAAAGAAAAAAAAAAACCACGGTTAGGTGGTATACAATTATGGATGGACGAGCGACTGCCGACACAGAGGTAGCTACAGCCGTGGACTACCGTACTGTGTCTGCTGCTAATATAGACTGGATGATAATGAGATGAAATCAATATATATATATATATATATAATATCACTAGTACTGCAGCCGGACAGGTATATATATTTATTATGTAATGACTGATGACGGACCTGCTGGACACTGTCAGCTCAGCAGCACCGCAGACTGCTACAGTAAGCTACTATAGTAGTATGTATCAAGAAGAAAGAGAAAAAAAAAAACCACGGGTAGGTGGTATACAATTATGGATGGACGAGCGACTGCCGACACAGAGGTAGCTACAGCCGTGGACTACCGTACTGTGTCTGCTGCTAATATAGACTGGATGATAATGAGATGAAATCAATATATATATATATATATATAATATCACTAGTACTGCAGCCGGACAGGTATATATATTTATTATGTAATGACTGATGACGGACCTACTGGACACTGTCAGCTCAGCAGCACCGCAGACTGCTACAGTAAGCTACTATAGTAGTATGTATAAAGAAGAAAGAAAAAAAAAAACCACGGGTAGGTGGTATACAATATTATATATATATTATATACAATTATATATATATATATATATATATATATATATATATTAAACTCACTGGTGGTGATTATTAACCTGGTGGTCAGGTCACTGGTCAGTGGTCACACTATCAGCAACTTGCAAGTAGTACTCCTAAGCAGACAATCACAATATATATTATACTGGTGGTCAGTGTGGTCACAATGGCAGTGTGGCACTCTGGCAGCAAAAGTGTGCACTGTACGTTATATGTACTCCTGAGTCCTGCTCTCAGACTCTAACTGCTCCCCACTGTCAGTGTCTCCCCCACAAGTCAGATAATACAGTCACACTATCTATCACTTCAGCAAGTAACTACTAGTACTCCTCCTAATGCTCCCCAAAATTACTACTGTGTCTCTCTCTACTGTCTCACTCTCTTCTCTATAAACGGAGAGGACGCCAGCCACGTCCTCTCCCTATGAATCTCAATGCACGTGTGAAAATGGCGGCGACGCACGGCTCCTTATATAGAATCCGAGTCTCGCGATAGAATCCGAGCCTCGCGAGAATCCGACAGCGGGATGATGACGTTCGGGCGCGCTCGGGTTAACCGAGCAAGGCGGGAAGATCCGAGTCGCTCGGCCCCGTGTGAAAAAAACTGAAGTTCGGGCGGGTTCGGATTCCGAGGAACCGAACCCGCTCATCCCTAGAAAATATCAGATGTTTTCTAGTCTAAATACCACATCACCTCAGATCCGAAATGCTGAATCCAGGAAATAGACCCAGGCCACTACATTGCCCAAGTTCTGGGAAATAGCCGCTCATTTGTAATGTCCAATGTGTTGCGTTAATTTCCCAGTTGGCATTATTGGTTCCCATTACATCCCAACTTATAAATTTGTAAATTTTCACACCTAAGCTCTACTCTCTTTGCACTTCATTTTTTGTTCACTTAAATTAGTTAGTGTTTAGGCTTGATATACCCTTTTGAATTTGTTTACATGGGAGGAAGTGATGTAACCCCATGGGGGTATAAATTTATCCCCTGACACATTCAGTACATACAGTACATTGCTAGACCTAGAGGGAAGCCATTTCCTTTACTGGGAGACAATTGTATATTTGTACGTATCTAGAGCACTGCCTACTAACTTCAGCAATGTTTATCTTTATATCTTTCACAATAATATGTATGTTTTACATTAAGTGGCACATTTTAAAATGTTTTATGACGACTTTATATTAATTATCTCAGATTGGTGCATTAATCTGGAGACAACTGTAGAGGAAATGGGTGTAAAAAATGACTATTATCCTCAGATTTTTAGTAATCCTTACACAGGTCCTGGTGAGAAGTATATTTTAAACAATTTACCTGGAAAGAAACAACCAGTCTATGGTATGTAATTATTGCTGTTCTCTATCCCCATCATAAATTAGAAATTTTGTTAAATACTTATGTGTATGTATATATTAGAGATGAGCGGGTTTGGTTCTCCGAGAACCGAAACCCCCGAACTCCACGTGTCAAACCCAAATGAGGCAAAACATCATCCTTCCGCTGTCGGATTCTCGTGAGATTCGGATTCCATATAAAGAGCCGTGCGTCGCCGCCATTTTCACTTGTGCATTATAGAGAGAGCAGAGAGGACGTGGCTACGTTCTCTCAGTACAAATCCCAGTATCAATGCACAGTATCAGTGCTTATTGCTGCTCAGTAATACTAGTGTAGTGTCTCTCTTGTGCTGCATCTTGCTGCTGTAGGGAGCTTTGGTTGTAGTGTCCTGTGACTGTGCATCATTCATCATCATTCCAGTCACAGTGGTATCTGGGGGGTGACAATTCCAGAGTGCTTTTGTGCTGCTCAGTAATAGTAGTACAGTGTCTTGTGCTGCATCATGCTGCTCAGTGTCAGTTCTCCATAGTATCATCAGTGCTCAGTATCGTCAGTGATCAGTGTCTTGTGATGCTCAGTAATACTACATTACTAATACTAGTACAGTGTCTTGTGCTAATTGTGCTGCTCACTGTCAGTTCTCTGTAGTATTATCAGTGCTCAGTATCAGTGCTCAGTATCATCAGTGCTCAGTGTCTTGTGGGGCTCAGTAATACTACATTACTAATACTAGTACAGTGTATTGTGCTAATCGTGCTGCTCAGTGTCAGTTCTCCGTAGTATTATCAGTGCTCAGTATCATCAGTTCTCAGTATCAGTGCTCAGTATAATCAGTGCTCAGTATCACTGCTCATTGTCTTGTGGTGCTCAGTAATACTACATTACTAATACTAGTACAGTGTCTTGTGCTGCATCATGCTGCTCACTGTCAGTTCTCCATAGTATCATCAGTGCTCAGCATCATCAGTGCTCAGTGTCTTGTGGTGCTCAGTAATACTACATTACTAATACTAGTACAGTGTCTTGTGCTAATTGTGCTGCTCAGTGCCAGTTCTCCGTAGTATCATCAGTGCTCAGTATCATCAGTGCTCAGTATCAGTGCTCAGTATCATCAGTGCTCAGTGTCTTGTGGTGCACAGTAATACTACATTACTAATACTAGTACAGTGTCTTGTGCTAATTGTGCTGCTCACTGTCAGTTCTCCGTAGTATCATCAGTGCTCAGTATCATCAGTGCTCAGTATCATCAGTGCTCAGTGTCTTGTGGTGCTCAGTAATACTACATTACTAATAATAGTACAGTGTCTTGTGCTAATTGTGCTGCTCAGTGTCAGTTCTCCATAGTATCATCAGTGCTCAGTATCATCAGTGCTCAGTATCATCAGTGCTCAGTGTCTTGTGGTGCTCAGTAATACTACATTACTAATAATAGTACAGTGTCTTGTGCTAATTGTGCTGCTCAGTGTCAGTTCTCCATAGTATCATCAGTGCTCAGTATCATCAGTGCTCAGTATCATCAGTGCTCAGTGTCTTGTGGTGCTCAGTAATACTACATTACTAATACTAGTACAGTGTCTTGTGCTAATCGTGCTGCTCAGTGTCAGTTCTCAGTAGTATCATGTCAGAACAAAATGTTTTGGAAGTTGTGGAGGTGTCTTTCTCAGAGGAGTCTGTACCAGGTACTCAGGATTGCCTTGAGTGGTTTCATCCCATTAGGATGGAGACAGAATGGCTATATAGCCTAGGAAATAAGATTCCTCAGAGTTCATTAGGGCATACTCTATTAAGTTGCTTGAAAAAAGCTACAAAGAAAGCTCTAGATATGGATCAGTCCATTTCATCTAGGACCCCCTCAGCTCCTGATACACAGGTCTTGCAGGCCAACGCAGACATCAATGCCGACACAGGGATTGACACAGAAGTTAGAGGGGGGCACTATAATAGATTGGAATATAAAATTCAGCAATTTATCAATGCCATTAGGGATGTGTTAGAAATACCTATACAAATAGAGGAAAATTCTTGTATGCTAACTGCAAAATCATTAGTGACACTGAGTTGAATACCCTATTTGAAAGATCCTGGTTAAACCCAGAAGAGGTTTTTCACATCCCCAATAAAGTACTTAAGACATATCTCTTTCCTGCGGAGGATAGAAGCAGATGGGAGATTCCTCCCATAATTGACATTTCGGTGTCCAGGACATCAGGGGTAATTACATTACCTGTACCAGGCTCGGCCTCGTCAAAGGAGCTGACTGACCGCAAGATAGAGACAACTCTAAAATCCATTTAAACGGCTACTGGAGCCGCCCTTAGGCCCACTATTGCATGCACTTGGGTAACTAGGGCTATGTTAAAATGGTCAGACAATTTAATAGAAGACCTTGATACAATCCATATGGATGCTGTTGTCTTGATTCTAGGTCACATAAAGGATTCAGCTAAATTCATGGTGAAAGCCATGAGGGACATTGGGCTGATGATTTCTAGAGCATCCTCCATGGCATTAGCGGCTCGCAGCGGTCTCTGTATCCGCCAATGGAACGCAGACGCCGAATCCAAGAGGTACCTCCCCTTCGCAGGTGAGACACCGCTTGGGGACACTCTGAATACAAATCCTTCTGCAGCACCACCTGTGAGAAGACGTAACTCTGCTTCTCTGATGCAGTCCCCTTGGGCTGCCAGATCGAGAAAATTTGGGCGGGCCTACTTCTGCACGAGGCTGGGCCATAGAAAGAGCTGAAAGTCTACACCCTCTACAGGTGCACGGGTTCAGAGGTTGGATTCTACTCCCTTAGCATCCTCAGCGTGACACGGAAGGACTCCCATGTTGGGTCCACTGGGGGGATGTATCTCATCTACATCACTACAGGGGAGCCTTAGTGATTATTATTATATCCCGGGTAATAAAAATTATTACCCAGGGTTACAAACTGGATTCAGAAGTTTCCCCCTGGCTGTTTGTTTAATCAGCCCTGCCAATTGTTAGGACAGTGGGTTTGTCCCTGTCATATATAAAAAAAAGTTTTTTTAAAAGTGCCATCATGTCTGACACTTGAGTGCCACTCCTAGATGGGCCAGGTGTGTGTGCCGCACACTTGTGTCGCTTAGCTTAGTCAAACAGCGACCTCATTGCCCTCTTGCTTCCTGGTACTTATGGGACAGCTACTTCTTGGCATCATGTGCTGTTTGGGGACTATTTTATTGAAAGTGTTATCCTGTTTGACACTTCCGTATATGTCCAGCGGTACTGGCATTTGATATAATTCCCATGATACTGGCTTTTTATTCTAGTGATTTTGTCATTTTCTTCCAGTGATTTGTACCAATAATACCATTGATTAGAACGAATAATTCCTGTGATACTGGCTTTTAATTCTAGTGATTTTGTCATTTTCTTTCAGTGATTTGGACCAATAATTCCATTGATTATAACGAATAATTCCAGTGATATTGCCTTATAATTTACATGATACTGGAGTCTAATTCTAGATGGGCCAAGTGTTTGTGTCGCTTAGCTTAGCCATCCAGCGACCGCCATCCAGCGACCTTGGTGCACTTCTTTTTATCTTTGCACCATGTGCTGTTTGGGGACTATTTTTTTAAGTGCCATCCTGTCTGACACTGCAGTGCCACTCCTAGATGGGCCAGGTGTTTGTGTCGCCCACTTGGGTCGCTTAGCTTAGTCATCCAGCGACCTCGGTGCAAATTTTAGGACTAAAAATAATATTGTGAGGTGTTCAGAATAGACTGGAAATGAGTGGAAATTATGGTTATTGAGGTTAATAATACTATAGGATCAACATTACCCCCAAATTCTATGATTTTAGCTGTTCTTGATGGTTTTTTTTAAAAACATCCGAATCCAAAACGCATCTGAATCCAACAAAAATCCGACAGGGTAGTTTTGCAAAAACGCGTCCGAATCCAAAACACGACCTCGGGCCCGAATCCAAAACCAAAACACAAAACACGAAAAATGCCAGCTGCACATCTCTAGTATATATATATATATATATATATATATATATATATATATACATCTAACAGGTCCTAGGCATAGGCCCGCAGACCATTGTGGAGCCATAATATACATAACATAGACTTGGAGGAAATATGCCTGTAGTTTTCACCAAGTCATTTCATCCTTTTTTGTATGTGTCCATTGAAATTGTATCCTTTAGTGTCTCATAACTTAATTAGTCTCACTCCTAAGTATCTGCATTTTCCATTTATAACAGACTTTATACAGTCGGATTTTGACCGCTTTAATCATCTAAATTCCATACTCGATGTGATATCACATATTTACCTATTGGTATGTATTACACTGGACAGTCAAAAAAGTTAAAAAACCAGTGCTACAAATCAATGGTCCAGTGACAAAAGCTTGAGATGGTCACCCCCACCTCCAAAGGTCCACAATTCAAACCACAATCTGCCTACGTGCACACCCTCTATGATGTCAGGAGTTCCCTCATGTGCTTTTACACCTCTTACTTAACCTATTTTCTTTTCAATACTCCCTTTCATGGCACCAAATCCTTTCCTTCAATTTTCTGCCACCCTGATCCTTATTTCAGTGCTGGTTACTGACACAGCTATGTTTATATACCCTGTACTTGTCCAATATATATATTGAACTGTAAGTCACTGTCTTCACATTTTGCTTATTTGTTTACTCTGTAATTGGGCACTGCAGATCCCATGTGGCACCATATAAATAAATAATAATAATAATAATTCAATAATGTTCTCTGATAGTCCCCAAATTCTTTGTAGGTGACCCTAATTCGTCAATCGTCCAATAGGAATTTTACTTCTGTTCATGTTCTCACCATGGTGGTGATAAATGTCTGCACTCCTCCGTATCAGCCAACCAAAAACAAAGGAGAGTGTACTGTATATAGTGAAGTACCATTTATTATATGTTTCAAAATATTTCTTAAAATATTTTCTTGTAAAAATCCAAATGCATACAAAATCCACCATAAAATCAGGCAGTTGTGCGTACCAGATTTAGTGGGGTGTCAAGAAGTGCCCACCCTATAGCGCATGTAATATCAATCAGGTATCTCCTGGGTTATAAGCACCATCTCATCACTGGATATGTTTCTGGATACTGGTCTGCTACAGTCCGTCTGATCAGTTCACCACTTGGAGCCTTTATCAAGGTGTAAAGTGAACTAAAATGACCTAGGTATTAAACCCTTAGAAGTGATCTAATTGGTCCAGACTGTGCAGCTCTCAATTAACATTTCAAAAGACCTTATTTCACATAATTGCATTCCTCTGGATATATTTATAATACACTACATAACGGCTTTTTACATATATAGCTTTAAAAACACATCAAATGCACAAAGCGCTGTAACTAGCGCTAATAGATTGCGTTCGTTCCAACTCCCTGGAACTCAATCTACTTCATGTTTCCACCACTGTCCCTGAATTCCTAACCAGTGGTGGAAGTACCTCGTATTTCAGGTAACGCGTCACTGGAACGCATAGCACTTCCGCGTTCAACAACCTGCCACGGACCAGACTTAGTATTCCTTATAGGAGAGAGACATATTTACAAAGGAGACAAAGTTATCTACCTATGATCTACTTGTGGAACACACACCATTCATGTGTTACATCGCCAAGGAGTCATTCTTTTTTATTCTTCTATTATTTTACATTAAATCAATATGATGCAAACTTTAAAATAGGAACCATCAATGATACATATTACCCTAATCCAGCTAATTACTGGATTTCCTCAGAGTTTAGTAAAACCATTTTTTAAAACATCATACTTTAAAAATACAGGACAACAATAAAATATCATGGGGATAAATAGATAAATAAACAACCCTTATTGATAAAAATGAGCTAAAAATAATGTGACAGAGATATACAAATAATGAAAACTACAGAAGAGAATAAACCCCTTATAAGAACCATTTTTGCTCAAACTCCAGACTTTATCCTCTCGGGGTTAATGACCTAATACCATATATCCACTTCATCTCAGTTTGAGCGAGGTTCTCATCTTTTACGCCAGTGGTTGTGAACAGCTTTTATCCCTACAACTCTTTTTATTGCCTAACAATTATTTTTATGAACCTCTTTAAAATGATTAGAAACCGGGTGGTTCTCATACCCCTTTTTAATATTGTGGAAGTGTCCCACCCATTGCTCTTTTAAGGGCCTAGATGTGCGACCAATATATTGTAGTCCACAGCAACACTCAATTAGGTAAATAGAATTTTTAGTGTTGCAGGTAATACAATCTCGAATTTGATACTTTATCCCTGTTACCGTGGAGATAAACTCCTCTACTTTACTTGATTGTGTGTTATGGCTCCTGCACATTGCACAATGCCCACATCTGTGGATCCTACATTCTTAATGCATCCACACTTTTAGTGCTCTTTACCAACTTCTGTTTCAAATTAGGAGCATTTCTATAAATAAACTTTGGTTTGTGAGGTATTTTAGATTTTAAAATCAGATGTCTAGTTAGAAGGTGCCAGTGTCTCTTAACTTCTTTCTCTACAGCCTTATATTGTCCATTATATGATGTAATAAAAGTTAAAGTAATAGTGTCATTTTCTTTTTGGTACCAGATTTTAAGAGGTCAGTTCTCTGTGTATTCATAAGATCCCCAATATGTTGATCTATCAAAGATCTGTCATAACCTTTTGCCATTAATTTACTCTTGAGATCTTTAGACTGTTCTATGAATACTTCAGCATCTGTGAAATTACGTCGCATCCTTCTAACTTGTCCTTTAGGAACATTTTTTATTTATTTTGGATGATGATTACACTCTGTGGAGATATATGAATTACTGTCTTCAAGATACCATCCTCTATATAAATAGTAAGATCCAAAAAAATGCATCTCCATTTGACTAGTGGTGTAAGTTAAAACTATATTAAAATTGTTCACATTCAATACATTACAGAAGGACTACAACACCTGTTCATCCACTTCCCATATAAAAATAATATCATCTATGAGACAATACCAAAATGTAATATTCTTTAAAAACATATTCCCTACTGTCCATATATGTTCATCCTCCCATAGATACATAAAAAGGTTGGCATAAGCTGGGCTAAAACATGTGCCCATGGTCGTACCATTACTTTGTTGATAACATTTTCCACTGTGCCAAAAAAAGTTGTTGTTTAAAATGAATGTAATACTATCTATAATGAAAAGTATCTTTGTCTATTCAAAATCCACTTTATGAAGGTGGTACTCTAAATAATACTCTAGTATTATAATATATTATAATACTCTAGTATTATACTAAAAGTATAATATCTTTAGTATGGTCAATTGTGTATAGACTGCTTACTTCGGCAGTTCCAAAAATAATTTTTTAATTCTATTTAATTTCCTCTAATTTCTGTAAAATATCCACTGTATCCTTAATGTATGATCTGATTTTCAAAACTTCAGTTTGAAGGTGATGATCTATGAAGTGTGAAAGATTAGCTGTTACTGAATTTGTTCCCGCCACAATGGGTCTTCCCGAGAGGGTCCTGTAAATATTTATGCATTTTAGGTATAACATATAAAACAGGGAGACTAGGGTCCATTATGTTAATGTAATTACCCTCCTTCTCCATATTGAATTTTTCATTCTTACACTTAGATGTCAAAATATTTTATTCCTTTTCAATACTTTCATTTGGATTCCATCTTAAGATGGTATAAGTTTCCCTGTCCTCCAATTGTTTCTTTATTTAATTCTCATACTTCTCGGTGTTCATAATCACCACCCATCCCCCCTTGTCGGCGGGTTTAATCACTATTTCCTTATTGTCACTCAAGGATTTAATGGCTTCCCTTTCTTTCTTTGAAATGTTTTGATCTTGTTCCATTTGGATCTGATTCCTTTCAAGTCAGAAGTGATGGCTTTATTGAAACTTTCCACAAAGCATCCTCAATTAAAAGTTGTATTAAAAGTAGATTTGGGTTGTAACAATTATCTTTCTGCAGTCGTTTCACTTTTTTGGCTTATAAAATACTACTTAAGGGATACCTTCCTTATAAACTTTTGAATATCTAGGTACATTTCAAATTTATTAAGTTTATTGTCAGGCGCAAATTTGAAACCCTTTTCTAGGAATATAGTTTCTTCTTGTGATAAAGTATGTTTGCTAAGAATGGACACTTTCGTATTTTCTTGTTCTATTTCAACATTCTCTCTAGGTGCCAGATTTTTCTTTGTCATACTGTACCTTTCCCCCGCTTTGCCCTTTTCTTTGTCTTCTGTCTGAAAACTAATATATTTTGGGTCTCCTCCTGCTCTGTCCCTAAAAAATCTTCATTATTAAAAGCTCCATACCTATTTCTAGTATCAATTGGATTATAATCTCCATCCCCTCGGTTTCTGTACCATTCATCTTTGATATAAAACCTTTTTTTCACATGTTGTCCTTCTCACCTATACTGCTCATTCTCAAATCTTCCTTTTTCTTGGATAATCTCTCCTCATATTTGTTGAATAGGGTTGATCCTTTTTATTCCTCCTTCTTGCATTGATAGAATCCCTTAAACCATCCTGATATTGATTTGATCTTCTTAGCATAGGGACATTATACAGTCACATGGTGTCTCATCCCTCTGTTCCCTTCTTTCCTTCTTTGATTCTTCTGTATCCACATCATCTCTTGATTTTATTTCTTTCTTCTTTTTGTCTTTGTTGTATTTCCATTTTTTTCTTAAAATAACCTTTTTCCTTTCAATGGAATCAATGACTATAATTTTTCTTCATAAGAATGTTGCTCTTCCCTTTAATCTCATTTATCTAATTCCAACTATCTTTCACCCAGCCAATATTATCTACACCTGAAGAAGTCTGCTCAGATGAAACGCGTTGGATAAATGATATGCAGCACCCATAAAACCAGCAGAATGTCATCCACCTAGTGAGCTCAGACAGTGGGAGAAAACCACTGACACTCCTTGGTTTTTCTTAATGCTGCTTTGTGATGTGCCCTCCAGATGGCCATGGCAAGCTCCAGAACATATAATGCAAAAGCTCAGGATCGTGGCACACTGAGCTTCAAATAAGCAGGATAAGGCTGTGTCTTTAGCAGGATATCAGCACTTTATTGTGCTTTTGTCAAGGTGAAAAATCTTAAACAGCACACTCCCCCAATCAGAGCCATACACCAGATCTGTTTCTGGCACCACCCAGCTGTCAATCAAATCCTAACAACACCTTCCAGTAAAATATATATATATATATATATATATATTTATTTAAAGGGGCCCTGATCATTCACTATCTAATAGTTAGCCAAGCCTCTACAGTTGATGGCCGCCCCAAAAAGCATAAGCCTATACCAAAGCATTCAACCGCTGGAATCTTCATGCCCCAGTCCAACACTGTATTGGAATTTATACAGTATATTGTGCATGTATTGCCATTGGGGTAAAGGTTACTCTAGTCCATTACAAATGTGTAGGCTGCAAAGGATTAAATATTATGTTGAATCAAATATAATATATATTACAATACTTGCTATTACTGTATATTCTCTTTCTCCAGATTAATTATGGAACCACAGACCCTGTCCTAAATGACAAACAATTATATCCAGCTTTTTATCGGATTGTCCCAGATGATCGGGACCGTTATGCAGCTATTGTCAGGTGTCTGCTACACTTTGGATGGAACTGGGTTGGAGTCATTACACCAGGTGATGGTAGTGGGGACATGGAACTAAACGAACTGAGTACAATGATGGCAAAGCATGGGATCTGCATTGAGTTTATCATTAAATTTACTAATGATGAAAATAATAATATAAGGAAAATGTATGAGATTAGCAAATTTACTGCTAGAATAATAGTAATATGTGGTCTTTTCTCTATAAGTTATATGGACTTTTTTGACACGTCAGAAACTATGAATGAAAATATCACATTAATCCTCCACGAATCATGGACTGATATAAAATATATGGAAGATATATTTTTCCCATCTGTAAACTGTAGCCTAATTTTTATGTTGAATCCCAAAAAATTCCCCAACATGAATAATTTTATTAAGAATGCAAACCCATCTAATCGACCAAGCGATCCAATGCTGGAAGATATTTGGCTCTGGAATTTCCATTGTCTTTCTCCAAACATGTTCAAAAATGTTGTTTATGAACTTATATATCGTTTTTCTGGTCATAACTGCAGTGGCAAAAATCATCTTCCGCCAACATTCCGTGGTGTTGCCGATGTAAAACCCCACTATGCTTACATGGCGGTATATGCTCTGGCTCATGCTCTGCATAAAATGACTCTACTAAAAAATACATTTATAACATATGGATTAAGACAAACAGTAAGTTGTGTGCACTGTAAAGAATAAAGAGATGATTTATGGTATTGACTATGCATGGGGGACAGATCAGGACAACCAGAATCAGCATTTCTCCATTGTCAATTAGGTCACACACTAAGCTACAGTACAGTAAATAAAATATTATCATTGCCTATAAAATATTAGGTCACAATTGTGCTGTGCAAAGTCTAATTGTGCAGAGTATTATTATTATTATTATTATTATTATATGTTTTTATTTTCCTATTAAAGCAGCACTATATGAAAAACTTTCACTACATAGATCCCACTGGTGAAGAGATGATCTTTAATGAGAGAGGAGATCTGCCCTCTAAGTGGTCTATGGCAAACTGGGTGATATACAAAACTAGCACTACACATGAGTTTCTTTTAAAAACCATGACCACCTTTGAAGATTCGCTAGAAGATGGACAGAATATCCATATAGAACCAGAAGAAATAACATGGAAAGAAGGAATGGTAAGATGCTAACAAATATTGTATACCACATAGTAAATCAGTGATGTTTAATACACGGTATATTTCTAAATCATAAAAAAAATTATATATATATATATATATATATATATATATATATATATATAGTACAAAGTTATTTGACTGTACATGAGATGGATTCTTAGCTGAGATTAGTGAGAGGAAACTTTTAAATTCCAATCAGAGATTGGTTAGAGATCCTCCTGGTGCAGCCTCTTCTGATAGCCACCATCATGGTAAGTTGACAAGGACTCATTGTGCACATTTTGCCACTAATTGTATCACCTTTACTTCCATCACACAAGCATCAGTACTGTGTGTTGGCAGATCCCCAAGTATTCATGTAACAAGGCAGAGCATAATATAAAACTTGCACTGAGTATTTTTCAGTATCTCTCTGCCTATTGTGCCATGCAGTTATCTTTACTACAACCACCCACGATAATTAAAGTAGCCACATGTCCTGTAATACTCTATCAATATTGTGCCGGTTCTGCAATATACTACATAATAGGTTTAGTCTTCCCATGTTTCTTGGAACCAATGACAGTTATAGCGTAACCTTAGCAATCTAATAGCTTCCTCAATGACTTGCTTCTGAAAAGTATATGAAATATACTAATAAAAACATTTATTTTCAAAAGAGATACAGGTTACATATACAATCATTTGTTACAATTACAAATAAAATGGAAGAAACTTACAGAATGACCTTGTTATTTGGGCTTACTTATTTTATTTTCTGTCCCTTCTGGAGATGATGTCTTGTTGTTCTATTCATGCATATGTAGACATCAGGAGATCTTCTTGGTGTTTGATGGAGGCTGTCTCTGTCTCAGAAACAATTGGCTTGGTCCCTCTCCTCTCTAGGTGGCTGCTAGGCAATAGAGAACATTGCTCGTCACTTTCTCATAGAGCCAATCAGAGCACAGTCTTTACCCGTGCAGCAGTGTGTGTTAAAAGTATGTCTTTATATATTTTTTTTATTAATAGAGATCCAAGAGTGGTAGGTGTCATGGAATATATGTGGTAAAGAATATCACTTGGGATATCATAGGATTTTGTGTAAAGTAGCATTTCAGAGGAGTTTGGGGTGAGACTAGTTACTGTACATCCAGTTTAGAGTTAATGTAGGTGCTTCTGTATTATAGGCAGGTACCAAAATATCTAAAAATGACCAACAGTGAATAAGAATGTAGGTGTTGAGCTACCATTCCACCTTTATCATGTGACATTATTAACTTTTACATAGCTACAGTATTTTCTTTTTTTTTCAATTTGCTATAAAAATGAAGACATAAGGCGGGTCAAACTTTGTAATTCTTCGGGAACATTTGCATAAAATAAAAGATTTTGGGGAAAATTATACTCTTGAGAAATGTTTTATGTCCAATTAAAGCACTAATATTACTAATAATGATAGCGATAGCCTCATTAGCGCAGTCTGGTCACTAAAGAAAAATCCTTCAATTATCATGTCACCTCTTTGAAGCAGGGGCCAACGCATTGGGAGAACACTCAAATGAAACAACCACACAGGATATGTCTCACAAGTATTCTAATCTTTACTTTGCCAAACAAACATATTTATACACATACATTTACATCCAGCCATAGTTGGCCAGCCCACATCTCCTCCCCAAAGGAGGGGGTACAGTCTAAAACATTGGTTCAACGTAAGCTACGTCCCTTCCATTTTGTAACATTCAATACATAATTTCCAGTAAATGTATAGCATAATAACGTCATACATTCCTAGCTCCACTACGCCCTGCCAACATCCTTTCACATCCGCCTATCCATTGTTCTCAACTTCCTCTGAGAACTGCATTTAGACGTATTTCTGTTTCTGTAGAGAGCACAGGATGCTAGCTACTTCCTCTAGAAACTAGGGTGTAGGCTTCTAACTTATAGTTCCAATATTCTATATATCAAATAGTCTGAAACATGTCCAAACCTTGCTTAAACACAACTTTTTTATATAAAAAGCATTTGATTATTATAACCCAATATAGTGACTAGTTATCAACTCTATCATTTTCCCCTCCTTTTTATAATAAACAAATATTACAAGCTTATCTGGCATTTTCCTAACAAGTCTATGCAATAACAGTCTACTCTAATGATACCAGTGGCTACCCATCTCCCTATAGGTAGGAAGCTACACCCTATCTGTAACAGGGTTGATGTCTTTATCTTGGTCTTGGTTGGTAGACCGTTGGCTCATATCCATTAGGGCAGACTGTTGTTGGACTTTCTTTGCCAGACTCTTCTGCAATGTCTTATATCTGGAGGATTCAAAGGCTTTCCTTATTCGTTTCTGACAGACTAAAAACAACAAAGCAGTATCTTAAAACACAAATATAATATAATTGCAATTCCAATAGCTTTTAGAAGGAACATTAGTATTCCTACAATCCATCCTTTAATTCCACTAAACCATGAAACTGGATTTAGCCATGATAACCAACCCCATTCACCCTCTAAAGTGTCAGGGATGTTATGTTTGCTGGCATATGTCAGTTTTGCATCTTCTATCTCTTGTACATGTTTTTCCACTATTTCTTGAGCATTGTCTGTTTCATTGGTAATAAAAGTACAACACAACTTTCCTGTCTGTGTATACAAGGTCATACAATAGCCTCCTGTCTGTGCTGTTAAGTAATCGATCAGAAGCCTGTGTTGTAACTGTTCTTTTTTTAGTTCTCTGATTTCTTTCCCTACATATCAGAAGGTACTATAATAGATTTCAGTAATGTCATCCAAGAGTCCTGCAAGAGATTCAACTCTATAATATGAGTTTGACCCAAAGAGATCCAAAAATCCCATTCTCTCATGCCAGGGAGCATAGATTAGTTTCTTTGCATTTCTCCCTGCTTGCTTTACCTCTCTCCTACCTCTGTGCATAGGACTATACTTTTTCACTTGACCTTTTTGGTTTTTAATCATTTCTTTCAGCTCCTCATGATCTATTGCTCTTGCTGATAGTACTATGCGTCCTAGGGTGCAATTTCCATAATCACCATAGTTGAGCCACTTATAGGCATATTTTCCACATAGAAAATACAGATCTCTTGGAAGCCAAGGGGGTACATAGTCCCACATTCTTTTTAGGTTCTCTAATCCTACTCTGGCATCTCCATGTACTATTAACTGAGCAGGGGTGCTTCCTGTCTCATTCATCCAGTTAGGGAAATCTGGCCCTGGCCATACTCCAATGTTGATCATTGATTTCCCTTCAAGTGGTGTCCCTCTATAGGTTGTAAGGGTTATGGGGTATGGAGCTTCTCCTGGCTTTGTATCCCCCTTTACACCACCCACTCTGAATGGGGCTGTAGTACAAGGGTAAAATGTCCCTAGGTAGACATTTGATGGATAATGTTGAACCTGTCTGTGGTCAACCACACCTTCCCTTTCCCTTTTTCCAAATTCAATGCAAAAGAATACCTCTGGGATGACTAGATGTGCCAGCAACTTAGGTGGTTTCTGGTTTAAATATCTATCTGATCTTGCCTTAAATAATACTTCATCAGTGTAGTCTTCTTGAAATTCCTCCCATTCCTCAAATGTGATGGGAAGGAATGTCCACTCTCCCCCTCCTGCTGAAGTGGGACCATGAGAGCAGACCCAACAATTTGTTGTGTCAAGGGCATTCCCTACTAACTGATGCAACTGTAGCAACATGTTTTGGTTTGATCCACTCGGGGCCTTACACCATTCTGTACATGACTCCTCTGGTGGATGTCCACAGTGCTCACAAATACACATTTGGGTGAGTGACAGATTTCTGCATTCATGGATAGGGTTTTCTACTTCCCTTTCCTGGCGTGTGACGTTCACTTCACTGCCTTCTCCTTTCTCCAAAATGTCATGTAACTCTCTTTTGTGTCACCCTATTTCATCACTTATGTTTTTCTTGTATGTATGGTTTTGACATGTCAGTTTCTTATTACACATACAATCTTTTTCCCCAACTACGACATATATGGCAAGAATAGTGCCTACTGTTACCAGTGGGGCACCCAATATTATTCCCCAAAGTGCTTTATCTGGCTTGGGGCCCAGTAACCTGTACATTCTTGTTTCTTATCCAAACTTAACTTTCAAAAGTTTGCAATGTGATGCATGCACCCAAGCCTCTCTGTCTTTCAACTTCACAGATGTTGGGGTAGTTAGTAACACCTGGAATGGACCATCATATCTGGGCTCCAGGGACTTCCTCACGTGTCTTTTCAGGTACACCCAATCTCCTGGCTGGAGATGATGTGGATTCTGATCTGCTGTAGAGTCTGGAAGAGAAGTGTGTGCTACAACATGAAGATGGGTTAGTCTCTCAACCAGACTTTTTACATAAGCAGTTAAATCACCATGTTTATGCTGCAATTCTTGTGGATAATAACATCCTATCTTAGGTATACTACCAAACAAGATTTCATATGGTGAATATCCTGACTTTTTGTTAGGTGTAGTTCTAAGACTAAACAGTGCCAAAGGCAAACAGTCAACCCATCCCTTCCCAGTGTCTTGCATTGCCTTCATGATCTTTGCCTTGATGCTATAGTTCGTTCTCTCCACTAGTCCACTTGCCTCTGGTCGGTAGGCGGTGTGGAAGGCCTGCTGTATGCCCAAGTCTTCCATGATATAAGTCATGACTGCTCCTGTGAAGTGACTTCCTCTGTCTGATTCAATCACTTCTGGTATCCCATACCTACATACTATTTCAGCCAATATTTTCTTTGCTGTATTCCTTGCTGTGGCTTTGGCTACTGGAAATGCTTCTACCCATTTTGAGAAGGTGTCGACACAGACCAGTACATACTGGAAAGGCCCATGAGTTGGCATCTGAATATAGTCTATCTGTAATCTTTGGAATGGCATATTGGCTTTTGGAATGGCTCCTGCTGGAGTCTTGGTTCTCCTTTCTGGATTTGAGATGCCACATATCCAGCATGCTTGTGTATGCTTCTCTGCTGCCCCTTGGAATCCTGGGGCTATCCATCTTTGATTGACTTGTTTTGTCATTTGGTCTTTTCCTGCATGGGTGATTCCATGGCTTACTTGACACATAGCTGGATATAGTACTCTTGGCAAACATGTCTTATCTTCTGTCTTCCAGGGTCCTGTATCATGTTCTTGGATGGCTCCCTTCCTTTGCCATGTGGCTTTTTCTAAGGGACCTGCTTGATTCTGGAAGAGGATGAGTTGCTGTAGATCAGCCATGTGTGCTGGAGTCTCGGTTTCACTTTCAGCTAGCATTACTTGTACTACTGATTTGTCAGGGTTCTTGGCTGCCCTCTTTGCTTCGGCATCTGCCAAATTATTTCCTCTTGTCTCTTTAGTTTGATTCTTAGTGTGTGCTTGGATCTTTATGGTGGCTACTTTGATTGGCTTGTCCAGAGCTTCAAATAGTTTCTTTATCAGATCTGCATGGTGTATCTGTTTTCCTGTAACTGTTTTGAAGTCTCTGCTCTTCCAAATCTGACCATAATCTTGCGTAATTCCCCAGGCATATCTGGAGTCTGTGTATATGTTAGCTGTTGTGTTCTCTGCATACTCCAGAGCTTTGGTGAGAGCTATTAGTTCTGCAGCTTGTGCTGATAGTTGTGCTGGTAGACTTCCTGATTTGATTATATCAGTCTCTGTTGTAACAGCATACGCTGTATATGGGGTTCCATTATCATAGTATCTTGATCCATCCACATAGAGGTTGTGCTGGGCATCAGGAAGGGCTGTGTGTTAGGCGCCGCGATCCGAGACTTCCGCCCGGCCCGGCGCCAAGCAACTAGGGATGCCTAGCTGCTGAGCCGCCGGGTCCCTAGCAACGCTAGGACGCCGTGCGCGCTGAGCCGCCGGCTCCCTATCAACGATAGGATGCCGGGCGCGCCGAGCCGCCGGGACCCTAGCAACGGGGACGCCACGGGCGGACCGTGTTCCCCGTTGCAGGTATGATTACTGAACTAGACACACATGTCTTCTGGTCGTGCAGAAAGGCAGCTGCACGACATTCATGGTAATTAGGTTCTGTACTCTGATTGGGGGATTCACTGCTTAAAGCATTCTCAGTGTCTCACACAGACGCCGGTTATAGCATCCTGCATGCTGCTCATGTTTGCTGATCTGTTCCTGGTCTGCTGTGTCCGGTCGTTCCGGTCCTCAGAGTTCCCGAGTTTTGGTGTCTGTCATCTCATCCCAAGGAGTTCTTCTGGTCCTCATTTACCTGAAACAGTCGTTTGAGGATCTCATTTGTTTTCGTGAGTGGCGGCTCTGCCGTGTGCTGCGGCCTAGGCCGCTTCATTTTGTATTCTGGTTTTGGAGCATTTGCGGAGGTTTCCGCTCCCACAGTCCTCTCCAGAACTCGGCGGTGCCATTTAGGAGAGTGGACAAGTGGGTATTTTGGTTGTCCTTTTCCCTGGCGGTAATCCGCGCATACTTGGTTTTAGGTTAGTTATTAGCCCCTGGCCTTGTTGTTCAGTTAGAGGGCCCCTTGTTATCACCCTGTCTCGGTTCTCTCTTTGTCTCGCATTAAGACCTGAGGGGGCATCGGAGTTGGGCAGACGTAATCCGCCCTTCAAACGCGGCTGCCATGGGCTCAAGCAATCATAGTCTTGCAAGAGAGTTCTGACAGCACGGGCGAGACAACGGAGATAGGGTGCCAGGGGCTATTCCTGTTCCTACCCCTTTTCCCAGCATTACGTTCTGGTACTCAGGTCCTTTGCTATAAGATCTCCCCAGACCTGAGTACTGGAATCATAACATTATAACCGGCCAAAAATAAAAAAAAAATAAAAAACTTAAAATAAAGGGGGTTTAATTTTTTCCCATTTTGTCTTGGTGAGAGTTTATCGGCATCATGAATCCGACAGGGTTAGGACCAAATCCTGGTCAGCTCTTAGTTAACCAAATTCAAGAACTTACTCAGATGGTTCAGGATCTTTCTCTTCGGGTGAGATCGCAGGAAGATCTTTTGCGAGCCTCCCCGAGGGTGGTCCCAGAACCGAAGATGCATTTACCCGACTGTTTTTCCGGTGACATAAAAGATTTTTTTAATTTTAAAGAAGCTTGTAAGCTATATTTTTGTTTAAGGCCCACATCCTCTGGTACTGAATCTCAGCGGGTTGGGATTATTATTTCGTTACTCCAGGGGGATCCTCAGACCTGGGCGTTTGGTTTAAAAGCTGAGGATCCTGCGTTGTTATCTGTAGACGCCTTTTTTAAGTCATTAGGGCTCTTGTATGATGACCCAGATAGAGAAGCGTCAGCTGAGAGTCATCTGCACGCTCTCAAACAAGGTAGAAATCCAGCGGAGGTTTATTGTACCGAATTTCGCAGTTGGTCGAACGACTGTGGCTGAAATGACCCGGCCCTGCACAGTCAGTTTCGCCTCGGTTTATCTGAACTTATTAAAGACAGTCTCCTCCAGTACCCCGCTCCTGAGACTCTCGATAAACTCATGGAGCTTGCTATAAAAATAGATCGTCGTCTCCGAGAGCGGAGGGCTGAAAGAGGAACAACTGTTAGGCCTAGTCCTTGTGTTTATACCTTCCCAGAGGACGTCGAGGAGCCCATGCAGGTGGGTCTCTCCCGGCTGTCTCCTGAGGAAAAAACCAGAAGACTAAGTTCCGGTCTTTGTTTGTACTGTGGTGGTAAGGGACATTTTGCTCGTAACTGCCCGAACAAGTCGGGAAACGCTCTGACCAGGTGAATTGTGAGGGGGTTCACTTAGGTCTGTAGCTTATCTCCTCAAAGGACTCTCTATTAGTCCCTGTTAAGGTTTCCTTTGGCAGCCTCAGATCATTGGTGTCGGCCTTTGTCGACAGTGGAGCTGCAGGAAACTTTATGGATTTAACTTGGGCTAAGGCCTTAGGCATTCCAGATCTACCGTTGGATAAACGTATCACCATGCATGGGTTAGATGGGGGTCCGCTTTCCAATGGGATAATTACTCACCGTACACCTCCAGTATTACTTACAGTAGGAGCCTTACATTCTGAAGATATAGAATTCTACCTTACACATTGTCCGACAGTTCCTGTAGTTTTGGGTCACCCTTGGCTTGCCTTTCACAATCCCACCATTGATTGGCGGTCCGGGGAGATTTCTCAATGGGGTTCTTTTTGTACTAAAGGATGTATTTCTTATCCGGTCAGGGTTGCAGCAGTCGTCCCAGAGCTTATTCCTGTGGAATACCAGGACTTTTCCGATGTGTTCTCCAAGGGCAATGCGGACATTCTGCCTCCCCATCGGTCCTACGATTGTGCAATTGAGCTAGTACCAGGTGCCACTTTGCCTAAGGGGAGATTATATGCCCTGTCCGGGCCAGAAACCACGGCCATGAATAATTATATTCAGGAAAGCCTAAAAAAGGGTTTTATTAGACCTTTAAAATCTCCATTAAGTGCTGGATTTTTCTTTGTGGAGAAAAAAGATGGCTTGCTTAGACCATGCATTGATTTTAGGGCTCTGAATAAGATCTCTGTGAAAAACACCTATCCTTTGCCTTTAATTTCAGTACTTTTTGATCAGTTACGTTCCGCCGTGATCTTCTCGAAAATTGATCTTAGAGGAGCTTACAACCTCATCCGAATTAAATCTGGGGATGAGTGGAAGACGGCTTTCAGCACTCAGTCGGGTCACTATGAATACCTGGTGATGCCGTTCGGCCTGTCAAATGCTCCGGCGGTTTTTCAAGATCTCATTAACGATGTTCTCCGTGACTTCCTAGGGAAATTTGTGGTCGTTAATTTAGACGACATTTTGATATATTCTGAGTCGATTGAACAACATGTTACCCAGGTGCGTCTGGTTCTTCAAAAGTTACGAGAGAATCATTTATATGCCTAGCTTGAGAAGTGTGATTTTCACATCACAGAGGTGTCTTTCTTGGGGTACATAATTTCTCCCCAGGGATTTTCCATGGAACCGAAGAAACTCCAGGCCATCCTTAATTGGGCGCAACCCACTAATTTAAAAGCAATTCAGTGCTTTTTAGGGTTTGCTAATTATTATAGGCGGTTCATTCATACTTTTTCTGACCTGGTCGCTCCCATAGTAGCTCTGACTAAAAAAAGAGCGGATCCCTCCAATTGGTCGCATGAAGCTGAGTTAGCCTTCCGGGCCTTGAAACAAGCCTTTCTCTCGGCTCCTGTCCTCAGACATCCTAATCCGGAACTTCCCTTTATTGTGGAGGTTGATGCCTCAGAGGTTGGAGTGGGGGCTATCCTTTCTCAAGAAGATCCGGAGTCTCAGGAGTTGCATCCTTGTGCCTTCATGTCCAGGAAATTCTCCTCTGCTGAATCCAACTATGACGTTGGTAATCGGGAATTACTGGCAGTAAAATGGGCTTTCGAGGAATGGAGGCATTGGCTGGAGGGAGCTAGACATACTATTTCAGTTTTTTCTGACCATAAGAACCTGCAATATATTGAATCAGCTAAACGATTTAATGCTCGGCAGGCACGTTGGGCATTATTTTTTACTCGTTTCAGGTTTATAATCACCTTCAGGCCTGGTTCCAAGAATACGAAGGCTGATGCCCTGTCACGTAGATTTCTTCCGGTTCACAATAGCAATCCTGTTGTTACTCCCATTGTTCCATCTTCGGTCATCCGGGCAGGCCTCACACAGGATTTACATACTCAGTTAAACCAGCTTCAACACCAAGCTCCTAGACTTACTCCTGCTGGTCATCTTTTTGTTCCCGAATTTTTGAGAGGCACTGTTTTAACTGAGTTTCATGACAACAAGGTCTCAGGGCATCCGGGTATCACTAAGACTTTGGAGTTAGTCTCTCGCTCAGTGTGGTGGCCTAGTCTTTCTAAAGACGTTAAGGAATTCGTCCATTCCTGTCAGGTTTGTGCACAGCATAAGGTTCCTCGTTCATTGCCTATCGGGCAACTCATGCCTTTAACCGTTCCTCTCAGGCCATGGTCTCATATTTCCATGGATTTCGTGGTTGACCTTCCCCTTTCAGCCGGATTACGAGTCATTTGGGTGGTAGTGGACCGTTTTAGTAAAATGGCTCATTTCGTTGCTCTTCCCCGATTACCCTCTGCTCAAGGGTTGGCAGTTTTGTTCCTCCGCCATGTGTTCAGGCTTCATGGTTTGCCCACTGATGTTGTTTCTGATCGGGGTCCACAATTCATCGCACAATTCTGGAAATGTTTTTGTGCCTCTTTCTAGATGAAACTGTCTTTAACATCTGGTTACCACCCACAGTCTAAAGGGCAAACCGAACGAGTCAACCAGTCATTAAAACAGTACTTACGTTTGTATTCGGCCAAACTCCAGAATGATTGGTCCGAGTTTCTTCCTTTGGCCGAATTTGCTTATAATAACTCTTGTCATTCCTCCACCAAAGAGTCTCCATTCTTTTCAGTCTTTGGTTTTCATCCTAGAGCCAACTCTTTTTTCCATCATTCTCCAGTCTCCTCGCTGACCTTAACCTCCCATCTCAGAGCTATTTGGAGAAAAGTGCACCTTGCTCTCAGAAAAGCGGCCTTCCGAGAAAATAAATTTTCTGATAGGCTCCGACGTCCTTGCACTTTTAAGGTGGGAGATAAGGTATGGTTGTCAACTCGCAACATCAAGCTTCGACAATCCTCAGCTAGAATGTGACCCAAATTTATTGGACCGTTTCTTATCATTAAGAAGGTCAACCCAGTTGCCTTTCGGCTATGCTTGCCAAGATCTCTTAGAATTGGAAATACTTTCCACTGTTCCCTGTTGAAACAATATGTTTCTTCCTATAGATTTCCTCGGAGGACCTCTCAGGGTAGATCTCCAGTGGATGTGCAGGGACAACAGGAGTTCTTGGTAGAGAAGGTTTTAGATTCTAAAGTGTCCCGGGGCCGGCTTTATTTTTTGGTTCACTGGAAAGGCTATGGTCCGGAGGAAAGGTCTTGGGTCCTGGATAAGGATCTATATGCCCCTAAACTCAAGAGATTATTTTTTCTGGAATTTCCTCAGAAACCTGGCTTTAGGGGTTCGTTGACCCCTCCTCAAGGGGGGGGGGTACTGTTAGGCGCCGCGGTCCGAGACTTCCGCCCGGCCCGGCGCCTAGCAACTAGGGACGCCTAGCGTGCTGAGCCGCCGGGTCCCTAGCAACGCTAGGACGCCGTGCGCGCTGATCCGCTGGCTCCCTACCAACGCTAGGACGCCGGGCGCGCCGAGCCGCCGGGACCCTAGCAACGGGGACGCCACGGGCGGACCGCGTTCCCCGTTGCAGGGATGATTACTGAACTAGACACACATGTCTTCTGGTCGTGCAGCAAGGCAGCTGCACGACATTCATGGTAATTAGGTTCTGTACTCTGATTGGGGGATTCACTGCTTAAGGCCTTCTCAGTGCCTCACACAGACGCCGGTTATAGTTTCCTGCATGCTGCTCATGTTTGCTGATCTGTTCCTGGTCTGCTGTGTCCGGTCGTTCCTGTCCTTAGAGTTCCCGAGTTTTGGTGTCTGTCATCTCATCCCAAGGAGTTCTTCTGGTCCTCATTTACCTGAAACAGTCGTTTGAGGATCTCATTTGGTTTCGTGAGTGGCGGCTCTGCCGTGTGCTGCGGCCTAGGCCGCTTAATTTTGTATTCTGGTTTTGGAGCATTTGCGGAGGTTTCCGCTCCCACAGTCCTCTCCGGAACTCGGCGGTGCCGTGTAGGAGAGTGGACAAGTGGGTATTTTGGTTGTCCTTTTCCCTGGCGGTAATCCGCGCATACTTGGTTTTAGGTTAGTTATTAGCCCCTGGCCTTGTTGTTCAGTTAGAGGGCCCCTTGTTATCACCCTGTCTCGGTTCTCTCTTTGTCTCCCATTAAGACCTGAGGGAGCATCGGAGTTGGGCAGACGTAATCCTCCCTTCAAACGCGGCTGCCATGGGCTCAAGCAACCATAGTCTCGCAAGAGAGTTCTGACAGCACGGGCGAGACAACGGAGATAGGGTGCCAGGGGCTATTCCTGTTCCTACCCCTTTTCCCAGCATTACGTTCTGGTACTCAGGTCCTTTGCTATAAGATCTCCCCAGACCTGAGTACTGGAATCATAACACTGTGTTTGTAACATGAGGTAGTGGTTGAGTCTCTTGTTCCATCAGAGCCATGCAGTCATGGGAAAAAATGTTATTGTGAATATTTTCATCCCTTTCTGCATTCCCATAGTTCACGTGGTCCTCATCATCCTGGTTACTCTGGGTACCATTGCTAGAGATATATGTCCCTCTTCTCCCTCCTTTTGAATGTAGGGATTCACACTCTGCTCCTTCTTCCTGCAATAGGGCTGGTAGTAGAGTTGCTGGGTTGAGGGTGGTACATCTCTTGATGGTGACATTTGTAGCACTTAGTAGAGCTACTTCATACTTGGTGAATCTTGCGGCTGATAAGTGCTTGGTTCTGGCTTGCTGTAATTATTCAGTCACTGCATGCGGTACCTGGATGATTAGTTCATGATTGAGCATAATGTCTATGCATTTCTGTTTGAGAACTGCTGTTGCTGTGACTGCTCTGATACAGGTGGGTGCTCCTTGGATAATATTGTCCAGTTTGCTTGAAAGATAAGCTACTGGGCGTTGCTTGCTTCCATGCAGTTGCCTGATGACTCCAAGTGCATGGCCTTTCTCCTCATGACAATAAAGAGTAAATGGTTTGGTGTAGTCTGGCAGACCCAATGCTGGTGGAGATGCTTTGGCAGCCTTGAGTTTCCAAACTGCTTCTTCAACTTGCTCTGTGGTGTAGATTGGTACATCTTTCTTCGTACTATCATACAAAACTTGCATGTAGGTAGAAGCATGAGGTATCCACTCTCTGCAGTAGCCGACAAGACCTAAGAATGATCTGGTCTGTTTGATGGTCTTTGGTTTGTAGAATGAGCCATTTTTTTCTTCAGTGAGGTGTCTGGTTCCTTGTGAGATACAGTGACCAAGGAAGATGACCCTCTGCTGGCACAGTTGAAGCTTTTCCTTGGAAGCTCTGCAATTTTGCTCTTCTAGAAATCTTAACAGGGATACAGTCTCTTGTTTACATTGGTCTTCTGTACTTGTGGCTAGCAATAGATCATCTACATATTGTATGAGCTGTGTGTTTTCTGGGAACAATGGTCTCCATGCTTGTAGAATGAGTGACATCGCTTCAGTGTAGTCTGATGGACTGGTTGCTCCTCCTTGTGGGAGTTTGGTCCAACAATACTGTTTTCCATCATGAGTGAAGGCTAGCATTGCCTGTGATTCTTCTGTGATCGGAATTGAAAAATAGGCGTTGGCCAAATCGATTACCGTGAACCAGGCCCCTGAAGGTGGGATCTGGTTCAGCAAGGTATGAGGATTTGGCACAATAGGAGAATTGATCACCAGTCTCTTGTTGACTTCTCTTAGATCATGAACAAGTCTATATTGTACTTCTTGTGCTCCATCTTGACCTAGACCTTGACCTTGACCACCTTTCTTTTTCACAGGAAACAATGGAGTGTTCCATGGGGATCTACACTGGACAATGATCCGATTTTCTTGAAAGGCTTGGATTTGCTTTGCAATGGCTTCAGTTTGTGCAGTGGTAAGGGGGTACTGCCTGATTGAGACAGGTATGGTTCCGGGCTTGAGCTGCAGGTGGACAGGTTGAACTCGTAGTAGTCCAGTATCCATCTTTCCTTTTGACCATAGTCTGTCCGGGACTTGAGAAGTAACCCATTCTGGAAGGGTTAATTCTGAGCTGGGCTTGGCAGTTTCTTGTAGTAGGAAAACTTCAATTGCTGCTTCAATGTTGGGCTTCATAATATCTGGAATGTTGCTGGTATACTTGATTCCTTGTGGGGTATACTGGATAGTAGCTTGCATGATGTTAAGGATATCAGCTCCTAGCAGATTCACTGGGCATGTGGGTGAAGTCAAAAATTCAATGGGTACAGGTGTAAGTTCATCATTTATACGGAGAGAAGTTGGCTTACTTCTCTGAAGAGGGAGGGGCTGTCCTCCCAGCCCTGTCCCTTCAACATAGTGGCTGGTCAAGAGTTCTTCTGGGACGTCAGTTTTCTTAAGTACAGTGACTGCTGCTCCAGTGTCCAAAAGGCATTCTAGGGTGTTTCCTGTAGGTAGAGTAAGCATAACAGTACCTTTAATGGGGTCAGTGTAGGTGTCACTTGAGTAGGTGGACCCCGGAGCAGGATTCAGTCATTCCTGTTGTACCGTGAAGGTTGGGACAGAGTCCTTAGATTTCAGCTATGCCTGGTATTTTCTGCATTCCTTCTTCTGATGACCTGAAACCTTGCAAAAAACATTTACCAGTCATGTCTTCACCCTGCACATTTCTTGTGGTGTAGGGCCTGGAGTTATTAACACCTTTACCTTGATTTTGGACCTTAATTGTCTTGGTGTTAGACTGGGCAGCCTGCACTACATGTATAGTAACAGCTGGTGCTTTGGAAGTTCTCTTATCCCTCCTTTCTTTTTCATTATCTTGAATCCCTTCTAGGACTTCTACTAGTGAGGTATTGTTCATCAAATTTGCTTCTGGTCGGACAGCATACAACTGCTGCCTGTATTCAGGTCTAAGTCCATTAAGGAACCTGGTCTTGAACAGTCTGGCGTTGTTAGCCTCTGCAATGGGAAATCCTTCATTTTCTTGTTTAACTGACAATTTGTCATATTATTCCCTTATGCTGAGGGTTTTTTGTACCAGATCAGGTTCAGCTGGGGCAGTGTCTCTGATCTGCGCACACCTGACTTGTACTCTATATAACAGTTGCAAGCCTGAAGCTAGAGTATAACGGTTAGCTTCAGGGGGAGCTGCCTTAATTTCCCCTCTATGACCATCTGCAGCTTGGGTGGTTATAGCTAAAACTTTATTATATTCACTTATTCCTATGGAGGCTTTAAGAATCTGTTCTAAGTCAACCCAACATGGTTTATACACAACAGTAGCTTGTTTAATCTTCTTTTCAAATTCAGCTGGACTTTTTCTGATATCTGGTAAGTCATTTACAGTACGCATAACCTCTGAAGGGAGCCAGGGTATGTATTGTTCCTGCTCCACATATTCTGCACTATAACCCTCAGCCCCAGGTAACCTGTCAGTTGTATGTCTGGTATTAGGGTGGCTATTAACTCTGATAGGCAGTACGTGGTATATTTATCACCAGGTACTGCTTTTGGATTTTTTTTATCAGGACTATTATTGAAATCCCACAATCTCTTTAACATCCACGGAACTTGTGATTTTACATTTCCCCCTTTAACATATTGTGATTCACATGGCCCTGAGTTTGGGTCTACCCAGTTACCACAAAATGGAAATTTTTCACTGCCCTCCGGGACACATCTCTCACAAACAGGACACTTTCTTTCAGGGTACTGGTTTACATCTCTAAGGACCAGCGTACCTTCTGGGTTCTCTACAAAACTTAAAGCATTTAAATAACGTTTTTCAGGTGTATTTTGTTCTGCATGCATTGGTATTAGTGAGGGATATAAGCCTCCTGTAACAGAAGGTGTCATTTGTTCTGCTTGTACTGGTACTAGTGAGGGATATAAGGCTCCTGTAACAGCAGGTGTCTTTTGTTCTGCTTGTACTGGTACTACTGAGGGAGCTGACCCCCCTGCTACACCTTCAGTGGGTATACCACTGTTAACGGTATTATGTATTATTGGAGCATAGGGTGGTGGCATTACATCAGACAGATAATCTTCCCTTCTCATTGTTTTTTCATCTTCAACTTCCTGTGAAACAGTTTGCCATATATTTACAGTGTCCAGATAACCCTTTCTCTGTAACCAGTGACCGTCTGTGACTTGAAATCTTTTCCAAGCCTGTGGGTCTAATATTCCGTCTTTTGGAAAATTGGCCCTTTTAAGAATGGCATCAATGTGTTTGATGCTTTTCCTCCCTTCTTTCATCACAACAATCTCTATAGGTGAACGCGTTTCCATTCTTCTCCCTGTCCCTCCCATTGGGGTAATTAAGCCCTATGGGTGTGGCCGTATCCACTTGCGGCGAAGAGGGATATGTCTAGTTGTGTGAGAAGTTAACTATGTATCACTGGCTTAGGTTTTGTCTGGACACACACTTTTATCTCCTTTTTTCCTGTTTCTTCTGAAGATTAATTTTACTTGTCTGACTGTAATATATCACATTTACAATACATGCAATCTAAACACCATATTCAGTCTTCTAACATTTCTGAAAACTTGTTGGACACACTGCTGGTATTTTTAAAATGATCAGTAGGTTCATCAGCTAAGCATAAAGGATATGGTTCATTTTTATGCACTGATAACATTTGAGCATTTAAATGACATCCCACAATAATCACAATTCTGTAAAAACACCTTTCTCATGCTGAGATGCTTATCTATGTTGCAAAAAATTCACTGGTTAGTTTTGCATAAAGTTTCAACCAAGGTATTCCTTTGCACCATAACACAGCACTGGTTGCTCTGCGATCGCATGCGCTAATAAAGCATTGTCAAAAATTCAAAACAACCTTTCTACCACAATAGACATATAAACAACAACAAGCAATACGCCTTATCTGTTTTTAAGCTGCAACAAGCAATACGCCTTATCTGCTTTAAGCTGCAACAAGCAATACACCTTTAAGTTAAGCAATACAATATAATTCAGTTAGTCTAGGGGATGTGTGACAAGATAATCGGGTTCTATGATGACGGTCAAAAAGGACATAAATGAAAGTTTTTTTCTCTATAATGTACTTACAACGGCACTCAGAGAATCTGATTTTGAGTAACAATTATTACTCACCCCGGTATTAACAGAGTCTGCGAGAGCCGGTCAATTCCAAAACAGAAATTATTCATTAGATGTCTCTTCTTGAATCAGTCATTCCGGCAACGATGCCCCCATGATTGATGGAGCTGGCCTCATTAGCTCCGTCTGGTCACTAAAGAAATAATCCTTCAATTATCAAGTCACCTCTTTGAAGCAGGGGCCAACACATTGGGAGAACACTCAAATGAAACAACCACACAGGATATGTCTCACAAGTATTCTGAATTTATTTTGGTCTGCTAGCATTTTTATACACATACATTTCACATTCAGACATAGTTGGCCAGCCCACATCTCCTCCCCAAAGGAGGGGTTACAATCTAAACATTGGTTCAACGTAAGCTACGTCCCTTCCATTTTGTAACATTCAATACATAATTTACAGTAAATGTATAGCATAATAACGTCATACATTCCTAGCTTCACTACGCCTTGCCAACATCCTTTCACATCCGCCTATCTATTGTTCTCAACTTCCTCTGAGAACTGCATTTAGATGCATTTCTGTTTCTGTAGAGAGCACAGGATGCTAGCTACTTCCCTTTCAAACAATGGTGTGCGTGACTAACTTATAGTTCCAATATTCTATATATCAGTCTGAAATATGTCCAAACCTTGCTTAAACACAACTTTCTGATATAAAAAGCATTTGATTATTATAACCCAATATAATGGCTAATTATCAACTCTATCAACTGTTAACCAGGGTCAGCTGCTGTTTAGGTGTGTTGGTGACTGTCTCACTTTGAAAGCAAGAAGTCAGCAGGCAGGTGAGCTTTAAACCAGGTAAGCACACTTGTGTAGTTGTGTTGATAACTGTCTTGCCTTTTAAAAGCTATAAGTGTGGTAGGTAAGCTGTAAACTAGGTACAGTAAGTACATTTTCCCTATGAGATAGCAGTAGCCAGTTTATGTGATAGAGTAGGACTTGTGGTGAAATGGGGTCCTGTGGATTGGGATGCAAACAAACATCCAGTGTAGAAATCATAAATCAAAACCCCAATATTTATTCAGATGAATACTAAAGCATTAAGGTGACTGAATCTGACAAGGAGTGTGCAGGGTCCACTGTATATGTAGATTTGAGTACGTTGATAACAGCCCACTGCACCCCAGTGAGTGGGGATTATGTGAGTGCACCCCTCTCCTGGGAATGGCGAGTGCAGTGGATTCTTGTGTTTGTATATATATATATATATATATTTATTATAGATGTGCGGCGGGCAATTTTCGTGTATTTAACAAGAGAAAAAAAGAAAGTGGAGACTCCTATCATAAATGGCGCCTACAAGCTGCCCTGAACTGTGTCCCCCCTTGGAGTATCACCACACTCCCACACAAACAATAAGTACAAGAAGGTAGAGGGGATACAATTCTTAGCGCTATATTATTATACTTAAATATACATAGACAAATACACAATACGTCCCTTTTTAGTGGGGTCTTCAAAAGATTCTCTTTCCTCTTTTCTATTCTTCTTATAACCATCCAATATTTTATTCCAGTGGTGTGAATGACATATGAAAGAAAAAATTGCATATGTGTAGAACAGTTTATATTTCCATACACCACACTGTATAACAAGTCCCTTGAGTGGATAATCAGAAGTGTAGTTTAGGCGTACCCCAACTCACACTATGTAGCGTAAAACTCTATATATAAAGGTATCTTTGTTTTTTCATTCCTTCACCAGATTCACCAATATAGCTATATTTCTGAGTTAGCGTACCCCACTCACTAGATTAGTAGAATGAGGAAAACATATAAAGGTATCTTTGTCTTCAGATGCGTACCCTACTTACAGGGTTCGAGGATGGCCACAAGTCTATCAAGGTTTCTTTTCCCTTTCTGATTTTTCGTTATTGGTAGCCTTGTGTTTCTCCACAGTCTCCCTCGGTGTCAGGTATATGGAAATGAGATTAAAAGAACCAATGTGTAGACTGAACCAATAAATTAGTGCATAAAATTATATGTGAAAGTGTTAAATTGAAGGATACCCGTATATAAGGGTATCTAAAGAATATAGTAATCCTTACATAAAGAGATTCCAATAAATTTAGTGAGAAATACCCTAGTGATATGTGAAGTGACGTGAATATTATAATAGACGTACCCCACTTACACAAAGTGGGGAAGTGATAAACATATAGCGGTTTCTTTATATAGGAGAAGAAAGAGATTCTGGCGGGCGTACCCCACTCACAGTCTAGCTGCTTCTTATCATGCACATCAGGGTTTCTTTAATATCCTCTCTCATACAGTCCTTCTGGAGATCTTTCAACCAAATATATGCACTTCCAAAAATCAAGGGGTCCACGTAAAGATAAAAAATTTCTAAGTTTTATTCCACACTACCCGCCACATGCGAGTAGGTAAAAACAGCAATGTCCAAAACAGTACAGTACATACACAAAGTATGAAAGCAGCAAAAAGATGGAGAAATCCTTCTACATCAAAAACCATCAAAAAAATAAAAAAATAAAAAAATAAAAAAATTTCTTTAAAAAAATTAAAAACAATTCTTTTACCTTGCTGAGTTTTTAAAGGTAAAACTGGAAAAAATGGCTGTCCACACTCCTCCTGTCGACGCGTTTCGGTCTATTGTTTGGACCTTTATCAAGACATAGGTGTAGTGTGGAGAGCCATATATTTATATGAAGAACAGCCAATCAGTTTCTTTCCAGGAAGTGACGTCACAATAATTACACGCAGTTTAAAAAACATTATTAATCAAGAATTCTATGAAATTTCATCCCCTATTATATATATACATCTCATTTCCCATATACATTTTCTTTTTTAATCCATTTCTCAAATTTTATTGGTACTATTTACATTGTCCCCAGTGATTCACAGGAAATGATGTCATTCCGGAAGTTGTTGCCATGGAAACCGTCAATGTATAAACTCTGTCTAAATTTTATATTCCATGTTGGATTATTCTTATAATGATCTTTAGACACTTCTCGCCTATCTGCCCCACGTCCCACATCAGGTGGTGGAACGATCGCGGGTCAGAACACGGGCTTCTCCATTGTCCGTGCATGTCCGCAATGGCACACCCCCTTACTGGCTATGGCGCGTCATAGCGCTAACGTTGCCATAGCATTCCCTGTGCTCCGGAAGTCGTCATCTGATGCAACCTCCGTGAGCCAGGCGCCGAGCGGGTTTCAGTTTTAGAATGGGGGAAGTGGCCGGAAATGCGGACACTACTGTCCCGCATCATATCCGGGAAATGGAACGCAAATCCACTCGGCCATCCGAAATGGAATGCATCCATGTATGTCCTATCTGATTGAGTCTTAGTTGGCATGGCAACACAAATTTTCCGGAATGGGCATCTTACAATAATACATCAATTGTTTCTAAAAAATAGAGAACAAAAAACATATATATAACAGAAATCCAGTGAGATGTTTGTCATTTGTTCTTCTAATTGACAGGTTTTTTCCATTTGATAGAATCTGCAAGAAAAGTTATCATAAAAGGTTTCAGTGCTTAATTCGACATAAACTAAATCACATGACATATCTTTATACATTGTAGTGAAAACAGTAATCCCCCATATATATACAGTCATAATTGGTATTCCCCAGAAATATTTTACAGGAACCATTTCAATTCGAAGTCGCTGTTTAACCCATCTGGTATTAGGGTTTTACAATTGTAGATCAAGTTCATCTCGCTCTTGGCTAACATTATTGCTTGATCCTGGCATCTGATGTTACCCTTGATCGCCTTAATACCCCAAAAACCAGATATCTTAGAGGTAGAACAATCATGATCCCTCTTAAAATGAGTAGACAAAGCATGCGTCTCAACTCCTTTTTTTATATTTCGCAGGTGTTCTCCCATGCGTACTTTTAATGGACGTGATGTTCTTCCTATATAGTATTTATTGCAACTGCATGCAATGGCATAGATCACATTTTTCGTACTACATGTAATAAATTCTTTAATTTGAATTGTTTTGCCATTAATGATTAGTTGATCTACCTTTTTTACACCTTTGCCAGAAATATTTTTACATCCTATACAGGCACCACATCGGTAAAAGCCTGTGGATTTTATGTTTGATCCACAAGGAGTGGGTGCATACATGCTTGTAACCAATTTTGATTTCAGGTTCGGAGCTTTTCTATATATATGTTTGGGCTTATCCGGTAATATGGGGCCTAAAACTGTATCCCTTTTCAAGATGTGCCAGTGTTTAGCAAATATTTTTTCTACCTTTTTGTGTTCTTCTGAATATTGTGATATAAATGCAAATTCCTGACCCCCATTGGCTCTATCCTTTCTTGGTTCCATATTTCTGGCCTTGGAGATTGCCTGGTCTATTCCACCTTCTTCATAACCACTGGCCAGAAACTTCTGTTTCATGGTAGTGGCCTGTTCTTCAAAGACTATATTATTGGAACAATTCCTTTTTAGCCTTTTAAACTGTCCATTAGGAATTGATTTAATCCAATTGGGGTGATGACAGCTAGCCGCTGATAAATATGCACTAGAATCTGTGGGTTTTGTATAATTTTTGAAATGTAGTTTCCCATCTTCTACATACGTCACAATATCTAGGAAGTGTATTGCTTGACTTTGTATGTCAAAGCTTAGAATAATGTTTTTGTCATTATTGTTTAAGTGTTCACAGAAACATCTAAGTTCTTCTTTTCCTCCCCTCCACACAAAAAAAATATCATCTATATATCTAGCGTAGGACACCAGGTTCGCTCCGAATGGGTTATTAGCCCAGATGGTGTTAAGTTCCCAGAAACCTAGAAACAGGTTTGCATAACTCGGAGCGAACCTTGTGCCCATCGCTGTCCCTCTCTTCTGCAGAAAGAAACTATCTTTAAAGAGGAAAAAAATATTTTGTAGAATAAACTGGATTCCTTCCAGGATAAAGCATTGAAGGTCATTCGTTATTTCTGACTGTTGAAGAGAAAATTTTGTGGCTTCTATGCCATCATGATGTTCTATTATCGTGTACAGGGAACTTACGTCAGCTGTGACTAACAGTAAGTTCTCCTCCCACTCAATGGATTTTAATAAATCAAGGAAATCTCCAGTATCTCGCAAGTGGGACTTATTTTGTAAGACCAGAGGCTGAAGATGGAAATCAATAAATTTAGATAAGTTGGCCGTAATAGAGTCTACACCTGATATTATGGGTCTCCCCGGGGGTTTTTCTAGACTTTTGTGTACCTTAGGGAGGATGTAGATTACTGGTACTATCGGATTCTCATTGATGATAAATTTACCCTCTTTCTCAGTGATTACACCAGTGTCTACTGCTTGTTTGATCATAAGACGTAGTTTGGTTTGTATGGATTCAGATGGATCTTTTCTCAACATCTTATACGTGATGGAATCTGATAATTGACGCATTATTTCAGCTTCATAATCTTTGCAGTCCAATACTACAATCCCCCCCCCCTTATCTGCAGGTTTGATAATTATGTCTTTATTTTCTTTGAGAGATTTTAGTGCTTTCCTTTCCTTCCAATTTAAGTTTGAGTTCTTTTTTTGATGTTCATTTTTAGAGGTGATTTTTTCTAAATCATTTAGGACTAGAGTACCAAAGGTGTCTAATAGGGGTCCTTTACAGTGTTGCGGGAAGAAGATTGACTTCGGACGAAAGGGAGTAGTGGGTTCTACAACCTCTATATCCGAAGTGTTTTTCTCTTGATTAGCGAAGAACTTTTTTAAAGATAATTTACGTATAAATTTTTGGACATCCACATAGATGTCAAATGGCTCCACATGGTTAGTGGGAGCATATTTTAAACCCTTCCCTAACACTGCATTTTCATCATGTGATAGTATATGAGAACTGAGGTTAAAAATTTTTATGATTGATGCTTCATTACATGTATTTACATTTTCTTCCCAATTGTGATTTGTTTCCCTTTCACAATTTTTTCTTTTCTTTCTCTTTTTCCTTTTTCTCTTTGTTTTGATCTGATCTTTTCTTTTTTTACCACCCCTATTCCCTCTTGGGCGTGGATGTGTCCTTATCTGTATGACCTGATTCGCCCTGAAGTCTCTAAAAAAGGAGATCTCTTCCTTTCTCTATTAATAGGTGTGAAGGGATCTTCTTCCTCCAGTTCTGTGTACCTATTGCGGAGAAATGGGGTATTGTTGTATTTCCTTTCGTCTCTCTCCCTATTTTCTCCCATATATCTGCGTGTTGGAAGTCTCCACTCCGGAGTCCTCTCTCTATACCTCCTTTGGTTTTGATAATTTCGTACTCCATATGTACCAGGAGTTCTTATATGAGATCTATTCCGAGTATGTGGATTTACTTCCCCCTGCGTGTATGGTCCCTTTCTATATGGCCTGGAGGTCCTCAGGTCTCTATTATTCTTTGTCCCCCTATCCTGTTTATAATTTCTTTCTAAAGTGTGTTTTCTCTTGGGACTATCCCTATTTATAGTCTCTCCCTCTTCTGATGGGGTTATGGCTTCCTTTTTGTCTCTATTGAATTTCCTCACCTTTTTAGTAATCAGGAGTTTTTCTGTTTTTTTTTTTATTTATTTCTATATTATTTTCTAGTTCTTTATAGTCCTCCAAACTTGAATATGGTTGTATTAAAGATCTATATTCCTTAATTTGTTCATCCAAACTGGTAAGTTCTTTTTTCCTCTCAAGAACAATTAGTTCCATAAGGGAATAAGAGCAGTTCTCAACTATTTCCTCCCAACGTTTACTAAAATTTTCTCCTGCAGAGGTGAACGTAGATACTTTATTGATTTTAAGACCTTTGGGGATAATTTTATGGGATAGATATTTCTCCATTAATACCACTTCCCACCAAATTTTACTTTCTTTTTGGAGGATACCTTCCAATTTTAACATGATCCCTTCTAGGTCTCCATCAATCAAATCGACAGATTCTCTTTCATCTCTGAATGCTTTTTCTAAAATTAGGGTTCTTCGATCTCTCAAAGTAAACATATTTGATGGAGAAAATTTGTTACTAGAGAAAAATTAATTCGTGTAAAAAATTCTCCTAAAATATCTCTATGGAGTTGCTGCCTGTGACTGGAGTCCCCTAATAGTGATTGTATTTAACCAGAGAAAAAAAGAAAGTGGAGACTCCTATCATAAATGGCGCCTACAAGCTGCCCTGAACTGTGTCCCCCCTTGGAGTATCACCACACTCCCACACAAACAATAAGTACAAGAAGGTAGAGGGGATACAATTCTTAGCGCTATATTATTATACTTAAATATACATAGACAAATACACAATACGTCCCTTTTTAGTGGGGTCTTCAAAAGATTCTCTTTCCTCTTTTCTATTCTTCTTATAACCATCCAATATTTTATTCCAGTGGTGTGAATGACATATGTAAGAAAAAATTGCATATGTGTAGAACAGTTTATATTTCCATACACCACACTGTATAACAAGTCCCTTGAGTGGATAATCAGAAGTGTAGTTTAGGCGTACCCCAACTCACACTATGTAGCGTAAAACTCTATATATAAAGGTATCTTTGTTTTTTCATTCCTTCACCAGATTCACCAATATAGCTATATTTCTGAGTTAGCGTACCCCACTCACTAGATTAGTAGAATGAGGAAAACATATAAAGGTATCTTTGTCTTCAGATGCGTACCCTACTTACAGGGTTCGAGGATGGCCACAAGTCTATCAAGGTTTCTTTTCCCTTTCTGATTTTTCGTTATTGGTAGCCTTGTGTTTCTCCACAGTCTCCCTCGGTGTCAGGTATATGGAAATGAGATTAAAAGAACCAATGTGTAGACTGAACCAATAAATTAGTGCATAAAATTATATGTGAAAGTGTTAAATTGAAGGATACCCGTATATAAGGGTATCTAAAGAATATAGTAATCCTTACATAAAGAGATTCCAATAAATTTAGTGAGAAATACCCTAGTGATATGTGAAGTGACGTGAATATTATAATAGACGTACCCCACTTACACAAAGTGGGGAAGTGATAAACATATAGCGGTTTCTTTATATAGGAGAAGAAAGAGATTCTGGCGGGCGTACCCCACTCACAGTCTAGCTGCTTCTTATCATGCACATCAGGGTTTCTTTAATATCCTCTCTCATACAGTCCTTCTGGAGATCTTTCAACCAAATATATGCACTTCCAAAAATCAAGGGGTCCACGTAAAGATAAAAAATTTCTAAGTTTTATTCCACACTACCCGCCACATGCGAGTAGGTAAAAACAGCAATGTCCAAAACAGTACAGTACATACACAAAGTATGAAAGCAGCAAAAAGATGGAGAAATCCTTCTACATCAAAAACCATCAAAAAAATAAAAAAATAAAAACATAAAAAAATTTCTTTAAAAAAATTAAAAACAATTCTTTTACCTTGCTGAGTCTTTAAAGGTAAAACTGGAAAAAATGGCTGTCCACACTCCTCCTGTCGACGCGTTTCGGTCTATTGTTTGGACCTTTATCAAGACATAGGTGTAGTGTGGAGAGCCATATATTTATATGAAGAACAGCCAATCAGTTTCTTTCCAGGAAGTGACGTCACAATAATTACACGCAGTTTAAAAAACATTATTAATCAAGAATTCTATGAAATTTCATCCCCTATTATATATATACATCTCATTTCCCATATACATTTTCTTTTTTAATCCATTTCTCAAATTTTATTGGTACTATTTACATTGTCCCCAGTGATTCACAGGAAATGATGTCATTCCGGAAGTTGTTGCCATGGAAACCGTCAATGTATAAACTCTGTCTAAATTTTATATTCCATGTTGGATTATTCTTATAATGATCTTTAGACACTTCTCGCCTATCTGCCCCACGTCCCACATCAGGTGGTGGAACGATCGCGGGTCAGAACACGGGCTTCTCCATTGTCCGTGCATGTCCGCAATGGCACACCCCCTTACTGGCTATGGCGCGTCATAGCGCTAACGTTGCCATAGCATTCCCTGTGCTCCGGAAGTCGTCATCTGATGCAACCTCCGTGAGCCAGGCGCCGAGCGGGTTTCAGTTTTAGAATGGGGGAAGTGGCCGGAAATGCGGACACTACTGTCCCGCATCATATCCGGGAAATGGAACGCAAATCCACTCGGCCATCCGAAATGGAATGCATCCATGTATGTCCTATCTGATTGAGTCTTAGTTGGCATGGCAACACAAATTTTCCGGAATGGGCATCTTACAATAATACATCAATTGTTTCTAAAAAATAGAGAACAAAAAACATATATATAACAGAAATCCAGTGAGATGTTTGTCATTTGTTCTTCTAATTGACAGGTTTTTTCCATTTGATAGAATCTGCAAGAAAAGTTATCATAAAAGGTTTCAGTGCTTAATTCGACATAAACTAAATCACATGACATATCTTTATACATTGTAGTGAAAATAGTAATCCCCCATATATATACAGTCATAATTGGTATTCCCCAGAAATATTTTACAGGAACCATTTCAATTCGAAGTCGCTGTTTAACCCATCTGGTATTAGGGTTTTACAATTGTAGATCAAGTTCATCTCGCTCTTGGCTAACATTATTGCTTGATCCTGGCATCTGATGTTACCCTTGATCGCCTTAATACCCCAAAAACCAGATATCTTAGAGGTAGAACAATCATGATCCCTCTTAAAATGAGTAGACAAAGCATGCGTCTCAACTCCTTTTTTTATATTTCGCAGGTGTTCTCCCATGCGTACTTTTAATGGACGTGATGTTCTTCCTATATAGTATTTATTGCAACTGCATGCAATGGCATAGATCACATTTTTCGTACTACATGTAATAAATTCTTTAATTTGAATTGTTTTGCCATTAATGATTAGTTGATCTACCTTTTTTACACCTTTGCCAGAAATATTTTTACATCCTATACAGGCACCACATCGGTAAAAGCCTGTGGATTTTATGTTTGATCCACAAGGAGTGGGTGCATACATGCTTGTAACCAATTTTGATTTCAGGTTCGGAGCTTTTCTATATATATGTTTGGGCTTATCCGGTAATATGGGGCCTAAAACTGTATCCCTTTTCAAGATGTGCCAGTGTTTAGCAAATATTTTTTCTACCTTTTTGTGTTCTTCTGAATATTGTGATATAAATGCAAATTCCTGACCCCCATTGGCTCTATCCTTTCTTGGTTCCATATTTCTGGCCTTGGAGATTGCCTGGTCTATTCCACCTTCTTCATAACCACTGGCCAGAAACTTCTGTTTCATGGTAGTGGCCTGTTCTTCAAAGACTATATTATTGGAACAATTCCTTTTTAGCCTTTTAAACTGTCCATTAGGAATTGATTTAATCCAATTGGGGTGATGACAGCTAGCCGCTGATAAATATGCACTAGAATCTGTGGGTTTTGTATAATTTTTGAAATGTAGTTTCCCATCTTCTACATACGTCACAATATCTAGGAAGTGTATTGCTTGACTTTGTATGTCAAAGCTTAGAATAATGTTTTTGTCATTATTGTTTAAGTGTTCACAGAAACATCTAAGTTCTTCTTTTCCTCCCCTCCACACAAAAAAAATATCATCTATATATCTAGCGTAGGACACCAGGTTCGCTCCGAATGGGTTATTAGCCCAGATGGTGTTAAGTCCCAGAAACCTAGAAACAGGTTTGCATAACTCGGAGCGAACCTGGTGCCCATCGCTGTCCCTCTCTTCTGCAGAAAGAAACTATCTTTAAAGAGGAAAAAATTATTTTGTAGAATAAACTGGATTCCTTCCAGGATAAAGCATTGAAGGTCATTCGTTATTTCTGACTGTTGAAGAGAAAATTTTGTGGCTTCTATGCCATCATGATGTTCTATTATCGTGTACAGGGAACTTACGTCAGCTGTGACTAACAGTAAGTTCTCCTCCCACTCAATGGATTTTAATAAATCAAGGAAATCTCCAGTATCTCGCAAGTGGGACTTATTTTGTAAGACCAGAGGCTGAAGATGGAAATCAATAAATTTAGATAAGTTGGCCGTAATAGAGTCTACACCTGATATTATGGGTCTCCCCGGGGGTTTTTCTAGACTTTTGTGTACCTTAGGGAGGATGTAGATTACTGGTACTATCGGATTCTCATTGATGATAAATTTACCCTCTTTCTCAGTGATTACACCAGTGTCTACTGCTTGTTTGATCATAAGACGTAGTTTGGTTTGTATGGATTCAGATGGATCTTTTCTCAACATCTTATACGTGATGGAATCTGATAATTGACGCATTATTTCAGCTTCATAATCTTTGCAGTCCAATACTACAATCCCCCCCCCCCCCTTATCTGCAGGTTTGATAATTATGTCTTTATTTTCTTTGAGAGATTTTAGTGCTTTCCTTTCCTTCCAATTTAAGTTTGAGTTCTTTTTTTGATGTTCATTTTTAGAGGTGATTTTTTCTAAATCATTTAGGACTAGCGTACCAAAGGTGTCTAATAGGGGTCCTTTACAGTGTTGCGGGAAGAAGATTGACTTCGGACGAAAGGGAGTAGTGGGTTCTACAACCTCTATATCCGAAGTGTTTTTCTCTTGATTAGCGAAGAACTTTTTTAAAGATAATTTACGTATAAATTTTTGGACATCCACATAGATGTCAAATGGCTCCACATGGTTAGTGGGAGCATATTTTAAACCCTTCCCTAACACTGCATTTTCATCATGTGATAGTATATGAGAACTGAGGTTAAAATTTTTTATGATTGATG